>NC_056751.1:205836770-205954270 GCF_019279795.1 Protopterus annectens
TGGCCAGTCTACCCTTAATCTGGTGCAGGCAATACTTGTAGCCATGGTGCATGATCCTGAGCACCATCCCTAGTAGCTGCTACAACCCCCCTGTCCATGCCGACTCCCAGGGGGGTGTGGCATGTCTCCTGAGGTGGTTCTACCTATAGGTGGTGCAGGGTCAGTGGAGGGGGCAGCACCAGTATGGGTCCCAGACATGCTGGAACATGGTGCCATGGCTGGCTGAGGTAGGGTAGGTGGATCGCCAGGAAGTGGCCTACCCAGTCGAGCTATGGTGTTGAGGTATTTCAAAGTATATAGGTTAGTAATGAGCAGAATATTTAGTTAGTTTTAACAGCATGCCATAAAGTTTCAAATAACCCAGTAACATCACATTGCATAGCATATGGAACACAGTAATGAGTGAGATAACAATCAGTATAATAACAGCATGCCAGTAACAGTTATGGCATAAAGCCAACAATATAGGTAATTCAACAATGTATGTTAGTATGCAACCATTGTAATGTATTGTAATACATAACAATAATAAAACACAAGGCCCAACATAATGTTTTAGAACAACAGATGTTAATAGTAAACCATAACCGATGTATAACAATAATAAATAATGATGCAGATAAGGGGTGGGGGGAGAGAGAAATATAGTCCATTAATACCGGTATAGGCTATATTGTTTGCAACAGTACTCTTATATACTCTACAGGTCTGCCCTTACTTTATGTATATGAATGCTCTATAGCTTCTTTAGCACGTACATACCTCTCAAGCTATCCTCATGGGACAGTATGGGCCAAGCTGTAACACTTACAGGTACACAACTACAGGGGGCTATTACATGTCAGGGAGACATATATGACTACCAAGGTGTACTGTGGACTGATGTAGTGTGACTGTCCTTTTCACATAACTCATGTCCATGATAGATCATTGACCGAGGGATTAGGCAACAGTTATCACAGACCATGACAGCATGGCACTTGAGAGACGTGTATCATGCACAGTACAGAGAGTTTATGACTATTATGCCCTCCTTGGCAGGCATGGGGTTAGTCTATCAGCAAACATTCACAGACAAACAGGCATTCAGCCATACCAAGATTATACATTTTGTTTACTGTATTAACTTCTATTGGTATTGTACTTGTTGCCATTATTTTCTGACATCTTATCACATTGCTGAGCAATGCTGTTAACACTCTGGTACATCTGAACACACAGATTATTAACCCATTCTAATGGCTACTACAGCCATTTATTTTCCTATAATTCCTGTGGTGAGAACATATGTTAGCAATACATAACTGCTTCTATAATATTTAGTAGTAGTTGTCACTGGATTCGAACCCCGGTCTCTGTGTGACAAAATGTACATCATACCTATCATTTATCAAACTGAGCTACTGAGCCATTGCTGCATATTGACTGACTGATATTTGCCTAGAGCTCACCTGTTAACAAAATATGACCTGGTAATAGAGGTAGAGCATTATACAAGGCAGCAGTGACACTTGAACACACATGCATGAGATCCATGTATGACAGGTTGTAGGTGAACTGTGGATTAATACATAGAATGCAGGTGAAGACAATAAACCCTTAGTGGGTTGGAATATCTGTGATGTGTACAAACCATATCAGAGTGCTGGGTTGGCTACCTGACACATATACAGTTGCAGATGGCATATTTGCAGGCAAAAGTTATTACAATTTCATACTAGCCTGCGTACCTAAGAGCAGGAATGCATATAGCTGAAATGCAATAGTTAACACAAGACAATCCTGACATACTCATTATACCCTCGGCGTTCCTATTATTTCTTCAGATCTTAGTATAGAACAAATATCATAATGCATTATATCTTGTGGTACAGCTCCACACCCACAGTTTAACAGAACACTTCTCATTAGCTAACATTCAGTCATTTACTGGTATGTTGTGTTTGTACATCACAGCAGATGTAATACTTGATTTCATGACAAATAGCTCAAAATACACACATAGTGTACAACACAGCTTTATTAAGGGTGACTTCATGCAGTGATTGCTATATATTTCCAGTCTTTATTGAAGAACAGTTCATATAATCCAGGTGTTGCAATACAGCTGTAATTTCACACTTAATGCAGTAGAGACATTTATTTCCTTCACATTATTAATGCAGTTGAAACCTTTATTTCCTTCACATTATTAATGCAGTAGAAACTTTATTTCATTAACATTGGTAATGGAGTAGAAACTTTATTCCTTAACATTATTACTGTACTAGAAACTTTATTTCCTTAACATTATCAGGTTTCATCCTTTCATCTTTATTGAACTGTACCTGGCATTACTCACTTATTTCAGTCCAGGTCTATGACCACATTCATTGCAGTACAATCAAACCTGAATATACCTATTGGTAGTTTCTAATTTACTCTTTCTTGTTTATATGACTATGGATTGCAAGTTACATCTGTACTCACCACACTCACAGTGCAACCTGGCCAGGCACCCTGCAGGGGCCTCTAGGCTGCGAGCTCTCGCCTCTGCAGCTGTGGGGAGAGAAACACACCACTCTGCATACTTGTCTATCACACATTAAGAGTAGGTTTTGGTAAAACAATGATAACAATGCTTACAAACTTGTGGGGCATTCACGTCTGAAGCATCTTGGACCAGGTGGCCAAGACATCCCACCTTATGATGCTTCATGTCATATAAGGATGATGCACCTGCTCACCTGTGCGGGGGATACCAGTTGCGCTAGTGAGATTGTGTGCCAGCTGGTCGAAGGCCTCTGACTTGTACTCCAGTCCCTGCTACTGGCCCTGCAGCAGCCAAACATCGTGGTATTTAACGAGGAGTTCACCCATGACCATGGACTCCAGCATGCCCCAATGCTACGCCCAGAAGCCAACTTCCTCTCCAGCTTCTGCATAGTTCCTGCCAAGTTCAAAATCCAACAGGTTCTGGCTGTATTCCAACCTGTTGCATTTAAATAAGGCTGTTTTCCTGCCCTTTACCTCCATTGGGACATTTTTAAAAGTGTAGCGCTTTGCTTATCACCATGCAAACTCACTGAGCTCAGCTGAGCAGTGCTTAAGCTGGCAATGATGAGCAATGCTTAGTGGTGCACAAAGCAGCTTAGCGGGGCTGAACAGTGCTTAAATGGGCATTGCTTAGAAGTGCTTCACACCATTTAGCAATGTGCAAACCAGCTGAGCACTGCTAAAACATTCCTGGTTTAAGCAATGCTTGGCAAGGCTTAGCTCTACTTAGCGGACCTTAGCTGGGTGCACTAAAGCGGGATTGAAATATAATTTTCATGCTGTGTATTGGAAACATAACTGCCTTATAACATGTCTCTCTGTACATATAATATTCAATCAAGGGTTTAAGAATACTTGTCATAATGTGTATTTGCAATATACATGCTTGATAATCTGTCTGTGTATTCATACAAAATTCAAGTCAGGGAATTAATAGTGCTTCTCATAAATGTATATTTGCAAAATAAATTTAATAACCTGTCTATGTAATATAACAAAATATTTAAGTGGGATTTGGAATAATTCCCATATATGTGTATTTGCAAAACAACATGCTGGTAGATTCAAACCTTGCACCTAATGCACAGAAGGCTGTTACTTTAACCATTCAGCTACATGGGCATAAGGATTACTGCCATACATTTATATATAACTCTCCACTACGTTTAAGCACCACTGCTTGCTGCTTAAACATGTTCAGCTGTGCTTAAACTTGACCTTTCCACTTATAATTAAATGTACACAGTTTTTATTTTTAGATGTCTAGCACATGTCCATTGCTGCACACCTCATCACACCGAGCACACATAAATAAAAAAAAATGTTTTATTATATATGCATGCATTAATATCCAGCACTTTGACAGTGCAGGGAGTGTGTTACTCATCTCTGAACATAGTAACACACTCCCTACACTGATCCAATAACCATGTTACACGGCTGTCCCTAAGTAATACGCCTTCATTATTATTAAAGGTACGCTGCTGAGGGGGTTCTCCATACATGGCCACAGTACCTTCTATGTAGGCTTTACACTATGCCTATATGGATTTTATTAAATCCCCAGGTTTATTTAATGCAAAACTTATGTCTCATCTAAACTGCCTATGCAATCATTATTGTACGAAGCAATTGAACATAACGTTTTTTATGGTGACATTTACATATAATAATCCATGAATTTAAACAGTAATTCTCCATACTATCTTTTTGTGTCAACAGAACATAAAAACAAATGGACCAGCAACAATTGTGATATCTTATTGAAACATACATCTTACAATCTCAACTATCAGATAAAAACATTTATTAACACACAAAAACTATTAAATCAAGAATATTAACATCATAACATGTAAGAAATATATAAAACAACTACCTTAATACAAACTAAAACTTGATACACACATAAACATAGAAAGCATATAAAACCTATCTACATAACATAAAAAAATCTGTCAATCTTTTGTCTGTTACTTAAAGTAAAAAATGCATGGGAATAATAAATAAAAACACATCAACATATTACCTTTTCATACTACGACAGCAAAAATATACATATGATAAGCACTTAACAAAATTGATGTATGCATAACCCTTTTATAATCACAGCGATTCTTAGAAATTGGAGTGCTTAATTTCATGTCATTAAAACTTTCTATTAATCATTATTTAAACAGACGTCTGGCTTTAAGAGCAGGTTTAAGTGGAACACTATCATTCAATGATTTCTTCCCATCAGCCTGTAGTTTAATAATCTATCCAGTTTCATGTAATTCTGTAGTGTTCCTAAAATCATGTCATCACTGGATACTATATACGGCTTCAATTACCATAAATTTGAATGTATGATCAAATGATGTGATCAAAACATGCTTTGGCAATGCATTAGTATTGTCTTTAGTCCTAATGTTATAAAGGTGCTCTCGAATCCTATCTCTTAAACATCTTTTGTTTTTTCCTACGTAATATGATTTACAAAATGTACATTGTGCAAATAAATAATATTGGTGCTATTACAGTTAGCCTCATCTTTAAAAATATATTCCATACCGTTTACTGGATTATGAACTGACCTGTAGTATCTATATATAGACAATAAGCACATTCACCACAGAGATAAGTATTCCTCATCTTATACTTAGTAGAACATGCTAGTTGATTGTTACAATTGCATAATCACTCCCACTTGTTAATACCACATATCAGCTACCTACAATAAGAGTATAATTTAATAATTTCCTTTTTTTTTGTAAGGGTATACATATGTACACATATTCAAGTATACTCAAATAATCAACTAAAGATGAACCCTTGCCCTCAAAATATATATATATATATATATATATATATATATATATATATATATATATGTATATGACTTTACTATATTGTAATAATGTTCTCCTGTTCACTAAAGTGCCTATTGTATATTGTACTTTCTTTATTGTCTCTAGATATTTCTGTTAAATTCTATGTAAAACTGACACTGTACCTATCAATGTTGTTCTTGTTTTATTGGAACTTTTCTCCCTGAGCCTCTGCTGAAAATGGGCTCACACCCCGACAGACTATCCCAGTCAACAAATGTAAAATAAATAAATAAAATAAATAAATAAATAATGTTATTTTAATAGATTTCCTGTTTTTATACCTGAATGGTTTATTTCCTGCCACCTGTCTTATTTTCTCATCTGAGGTCAGAATATTTCAATGGTTACATATGATACTGTTGATTTATTTTACATTATTGCTATAATACATACTAAACCTGATATTTCTATCATTGTATATTCTATTTATCTGCCTTACTTCATTAATTCCATCTGAGAAATATGGTTTAGCTGTAATAGACCTAAATGACACTATTTCTTCTATAATATCAATAACCTCTCCTCTATTATAACCTGCTGCTACAAGATTTTTGGTGAGTGTATCAACCTCTTTATAAAATTGCATTCATCAAGATTAAATCTAGAGATTCTTGTTCCCTGGCTCTTTACTATATTGGAAAATACATGCTTGGGGTGCATACTCCTACAGTGCAATAACTTATTACAAGGACATGTCTTACAATGTATTCTATTATCAAAGTTTCCATCCTTCACCCTAGTAATACGAACATCCAGAAAATCAACAGGGTCTACAGATATCCTAACATCAAACTTAAGATATGAGGTGGTGGTCTGTATACATTCTGTAAAATTAGTAAACATTTTCTCATATCCTGCCCATACCAAAAATATATCATCGACAAAACATTGATAAAACGGTATGTGCTGACTATAACGATGTTCATCCAGCACATAACATGTCTCTCATATTGCCATCACCATATTGGCATAGCTATTTGCACATGCTATTCCCATAGCTACGTCATCTAACTGTAAATAATACTTGTCATTAAATACAAAAATGTTATTAGTAAGAAAAATGTTCATATATTGCCCAATCTGTTGTATTAACTTAGAATCATAATGGCTATACATATTTAAATAACTAGTGACAGCTTTTATATCTTCCTCATTGGGAATAATGGTAAATAAAGATCTCACATCTAAAGTTACCAAATATAAATGGTGTGTATCTTTCCTACTGGAAACAATTTGATAAAAATCTTGCAAAAATTACTGAATATAATATAAACTGTTTTTCACCCAATACTGGTCATAGATCCTTCTACACGTAAATTGAAAATGGTTCTGTAAGCCATCCTGATCCATCTACTGTCAGTCTTAACGGTGGGTATTTAGGATCTTTATGTATTTTAGGGATCACTTGAATAACCGGTACTATAGGATGTTCAACTCTAAAATAATCAGTAAACTCCATAGAGATTTCCCTTAGACCTATCCATTCATTTAGCATATTTTGTATATTGGCCTGTGTTCTTCTAATATCTAAAATTATCTGTCTATAAGTTTTAATATCCATTAACATAGTTGACATAGTGTGTACATAATAACTGGTGTACATAATTAATGTAGGACCACCCTTATCTGCAGATTTGATGGTGCTATCCCTATTATTACATAAAGCACTTAATGTCTGTCTTTCACCTGCTGTAATATTTTGATAACCTTTGGTCTTAAAATTTCTATTATACAAATTGTATATCTCTTTAATGGGTTAGGTAAATATACAAATGCACTTGATTGCATTTAGAATTCCAGTTTATCATGTTTTTTAAGGATTCAGTTCAAGGAAATATATTTTTAAAGAAAGCATATTGGAATAAGGGTAAAAAGAGAGGACAGAATAGTTATCGTTGTGCATTTAATAGTGCATGTGAAGGAATGCAAGCAGGACATTGTAATGAGGATGTGGTAACATTGTTACTATTGGTTACAGCAAATTTAAAAACATTTAAATGT
This sequence comes from Protopterus annectens, assembly GCF_019279795.1. Lineage (NCBI taxonomy): Eukaryota > Metazoa > Chordata > Ceratodontiformes > Protopteridae > Protopterus > Protopterus annectens. Next base: position 205,844,180 of record NC_056751.1, read on the forward strand.
GTTCAATGATCTTTTTATGGTGTCTGAAGAAGCAAGGAGTGTTCTTGCGAAAGCGCTTACCATATAGTTGTGAATAAATGGTTTATCCTGGCTGTGTGTTAGCTCATTAGTATTTATTTTTGTGCAGTTATATATTATATATTTCATTTATTTAGATTCCGTGAAAGACACATACAGTAGACTGCATGTAAAGTCATTACCATTCATAACACTGCAGATATATATGCCATATGTCTTTGATATCCATCATGTGCTCTAGGTACATTGTTCTGATCTGTGTCTTTGTATCTTGTAGCACATCAACTATCTGTATCATCCAGCAGCCCATCCAGTGATCATGATGTTGTTCATGATGCGTCTCAGCATGGTAGTATGGCCCCCTGGCACAGACAACCTTCAGTTGTTTGGAGAGTCTATCCATGAGGTTGACAGTGATGTTGCAGCAGATGTAGACCCAGATGCGGAGGTAAATTTGTCTAGTCATTCAGACGATGCTGACACAGTGGATGTTAAACAGGGTGAGGCCACTGATCAACACACCACAGCTGAGAAAACTGATGCTGGCAGTTCCACACTACAACCAGGAACAGAGAATGACATGGTAGATGTCAGCAAGCAGATATTGTACGTGGCCAGATGCCAGAGGATGTTCACCTCCTGCTAAAGGCAAATGAACAGTCACAGTAACTGCATCATTTAGACATCCATGCACTTGCCTATGCCTCAGATTATGTGGTACAGCAGCTACATGTCATGCGTGATGGACAAGAGTGCAAACACAGTGAGATAATGACTGCATTGGTCACTCAGAATGAAAGTCTGCTAGCTGTGTACAGTCAGCAGAGACGCTGTTCTCTGCAGTACTACAGCGGTGTTGTACTGCCAGCAGGATTCTGATTTCCCTGACTGTACTCAGCAAATTTCAAACTGTGAGAGGCAGGCCACCTGTCCACAGAACCACCACTGGCCATCAAGAATCGCTGTCTGTTGTCTAATTTGCACCAAGTTCAACTGCTGGCCCATCTGCTGTGGTCTCACCAGCCACAAAGCCTTCAACTCAGAGTCATGTTCCTTCATCTCAACATGGTGTTGTAGCCCCATCCTTCTCCTTTGTGGAGCGACTGGGCAAGATGTGTCTATATATGGTTGGGACAGAGTGGACCATGGTGTGAGACATCACCAAGGTCACCCTATACAGTGTTAGAGTGTGTCTAACAGTGTAGTACACATAGCTGGCTCATGTTATTGAAATACCACTGTACTGTGATATGTGTCTTCTGAAATTAGAATTTTTGCATTATATCCTGTCTAATTTCTCTCTTTTCAAGTTATTATATTGCAGAGATATGCATGTGTAGCACTGATGTGTGTCCCTTATTATTTACCATACAGTGAAACAAAACTCTGACTGTGTCTTTGTACCTGTATCAGTTGTGCCCTGAGATGATGATCCCTGGTTTAATACATTTGTACATGTTCATTTTGGAATACATTATGATTTATGTTATGTGTGATGATCAGTGTGTAAATCAAGTGGGTACTTCCCATTATATGCAATCTGTTTTGCTGTGGTGGGAAAACACCTGATCATGAATGTTCAATCTGTGTACTCATGTACATGTGGCTTGCCATGACTCAAACATTTGTGTCAGATGCTGCCATGTTGCCTGGACCTGCACTTATAGTCAAACCCTATGTTGCTTACCCCCGTGTCTTCTGTCCCCTATGTCTTCATGCTCCTCCTCCTATACCTGCAGAATGTCCTCTTCAGACATTTGGTATTCTTGGGTTAGTTCACCTGCACCTGCAAATGGCAGACTGGCATGTGCTCTGGATAACATGTTGTGCAGCTTGCCACACACTTTATCATCTCTGCTGTATATTGCAGTGCATCCCCAGATGTGTCCAGGTATCTGGACCTAGCTTTCAGTATGGTGCTTCTGCATGTTTTATGTGCTCTTTTGTAGGCCTCCTGTGGAGAGTTTTATGGTTCATAGTACGGGGTCATGCCACAGCTCAAGTGGATACAACAGTCACCTGTTGTGGGGAATAAAAGCACTTTTGGTGAGAATGGATATTGTTATGTGGGGTATCCTTAACTTGCATTCTAACTTTGTTCCTGTACTTACCTAGTAGCACTCCCTCAGGTATTTCGCCTTACTGGAATGCAGCCATCAGTCCACTTTCCCTCAAAATGGCAACATGATAAACACTTCCAGGGTGTGCTGCCATGATGTTCATTATGTTGCCATCTGCTGCGCACACAACTTGGATGGATAGCCATGCCTTTTGGTTTACATATCGGTCAGCTTCAGGATAAACTGGTGTCTTAATGGATGTATGTGTGCAACCTACTGTACTGACTACATTTGGGAAGCTTGCAATATTATAGAACTGGTGCATTGCAGTTCTCCATGCCATGGGGTGGATGGACTGTGTATGTAGTCATCCACCTTGCTGCACAATACTTCCATGAATTTTGCTAGGGTATCCCCATGTGTCTCTGGAACACCCCGATGCAAGTACACCCAGGTTGAGACACACTTTGGTTTCAAGGGGGTATGGGTTTTCCTTGCAGAGTCTGAACAGACATGTGTGGGGCACACATATTGCAGACAGCCTGCACCACTTGACTGTCTAGATGGTATATGTCAATTATTTGCTGGTCAAAGAACTGGCTTACTTACATCCTTGCTCTGATGCTAGCTGTTCACCTTCTAGGATGTACAGCCACAACCTAATTTATGGCTTGTATCACTGCAGCCAGTTGCAGTATATTAACAGCAGTTTGCATGTTTATATATTTTTTGATGTCTTGCTACAAATTGCACTGTAATCCATAGTATCCATTTGAATTTCTTGGGGTCCAGAAAGCATGTGCTGAGGATTTCAAAAACAGAGTAGGTGTGGCTGTTTGTCACATTTGAGTTGTGTTGGGTGCGTACAATGTGTTTTGGAATCAGACCAGTGTGCATGGAATCCCAAATTATCCATTGCTGAATACTTAAGTACTTGGCATACCTTCAGTGTGGAATTGTCTCCTTTGGCATGCTGCAGTGTCTGCAAATACCTTCCCCAAGCTTTACAGAATCCGGCCCTGGTTTCTTAGCATACCTTGGGGTGCTGATGCATCTAGGATGCTTTGTTTTGAATTCATCTCTTGAGTCTTTTTCTATTTTACTATTCTTTTAGATAAGAATTTGTATTTTAATGCTTTAGCTGCAGGGATTTGTTTCTTTTTTCAAAATATGCATACAAGACCAACAAAATAGTTCATTTTTAAGCTTCCCAGTGGATAGTAAAGATTCTAATACCATCTACTTTATACACAGAAATTCAGGCTACATTAGCATTTCACTAATGTATCAGTAATAGAAAACAATTAGATTTTTTGTTTGTTTTAAATAGTTGTAATAGCAAACAAAGGCATTTGTTCAATTAGTAATGACATAAGCTGCATTTCATGTATTTGACTAATGGAACTCAATGGAGTGAAAAGAAAGTTCACAGACTTCACAGACTTAATGTGGTACATCTTTCTAGGAGTTAAACTGATGTCAGAACATTGTGTGTTGTGCATTAAATTTACATTGCAAGTAAATCAAAGTAACCAGTGATAAAAATAACATTGCTGCTTACTGCTGCCTCCTGATGCATTCAATAATTATTTCCACAAGAAAGTAACAACTTTAAAAGCAGGGCTGACTATTACCCTTGATAATTTAAATGTAGGCAAAAGTTACATAGTTAAATAATGTGCTATATTTTTAATCTAATTTCACACATTAGCATGATGTGGAATCATTGATAGATGTTGAGTTTTCCTTGTTAACTCATGTCTTGTGATGCTTCAAAAGATTGTCAGCAAGCTTGTTACTGCTGTGTCATTTTAATGAAACTAAGCTCCACTAGCCAATTGACAGCTATAAAAGGATGTAATTCCCTGTCTTCCTGCACTAAAAACACATTGTTTGAAAGGGTATGACAGATGACAGTGGAAAGGTATTATTGACCTGCACAACATGTCATAGAAAACAGAAATGATCAGTGGATTTGACATATTCATGATTTTTAAATGGGTACTAGTGTTTGTCAAAGTGTAGACCTCTTCTATCCAATATTTGCTTTATTGTAGAATTCAGTTATTAATTGCTTTCACTTTGTGATATTTAGATCTACAGTATTCCGGAGATTCAATAAACTCTAGAGTCTACATGTTTGCGCTATAAGCAGCAGTGCTAGTGGCATATGCAAGCCATGCTTTGAGCTTACATGGATACAAGTGACATTTCATGGCCATCAACAGTGTTGCCATCCAGAAAACCATGCAGAGCAGCATGAGAACAGACATAACATGCAGGCAAGTTTGCACGGGAAGCCACAGTGACCACTGGGGTGAAAATACTGCAATAACTGCAGTATTAATATATTATAAAAATCACACTCATTGCAATGTATACTACAAGTATCTTCAGAGTGAAATGATAGATGGTGGGGTGAACAACAAGGGCAAATTAAATTAAACTTAAATACAGTAGGCAAGGAAAGTGTGCTGATTAAAATGAGTACAGACATAAATGATAGGAATGAAGAATGAGGAAGAAAGCATGTAAAATATGGCAATGTACCCCAGATCGGATGTGTTAATGTATGTACACTTCCAAGACAAGTCAGTAGTATAACATTAAGCACATCTGTAGATAGCACAGTACATACTACTGTTTACACCTCCTGTGTAAGTTATAAGTATAACATCATGCATTATAGTTTATATGTGACTGTCATGTAAGGTTGCATGTCAATAGAGATGAACAGTTGTCATAAAAACATCACTGACATGTTCACTGCAGAGGACGTTTAGCAAGGATGGTATATACAACTGGTGGTTTGTGCATGTTGTGCAGATCTGCAAAATGACTTGCTTGAACATGACTGAAATGTCGGCATACCTTACAACCCACATAGCAACAGACTCATGGACAACTGCTGACACAATTGGCAACAATTTTAAATTATTAATAATATTATTGTATGGCATTTACAGAATATGTCAGTTTAAGTTATTATACATATTCTGCAGTAACAAATTTGTACAACTGTAATGACTGCCAGTGTTCTATAAGGAGTATTCCCCAGCCCTTTTCCAAAAATAAATGTCTTTGAAGGGGTTAAGTGGAACAGTGATAAATCTGGAGTTGAATTCAGGGGCAATCCTGGCCATTTGAGAGATTTACATGGCACATAAGCCACAAACCACATCTGCAACAGTCAAACCCATGCCATCAATGTTGGCAATGATCTCCATATTTAATGGGTTCAACACAGTAAGACATATCACACATGTGTCATGTACAACACCTTGAAGAGAAGTTTGTACTGTCAATTTCTAATAGGTATGCATAACAAGGAATAGTTATGTATGGGTGACAAGATGTGTGCAAGCTCACTGTGCCAAATGTAATTGACTGAACCATTCTTGACATAGGTATTGGCCGTAAGGATAACAACACTTACAAACAACACACTATTATGAGTGGATTCTCTATACACAACTGTGTATATCATGCTTCTTCCATATATAACAGCAATGGACATTGGCAGAAGCATCTGCACTTGATGTGTGAATTAAGAACAGGTGTGTTATAATGAATAGTACAGCAGGATGTGAGACTGATGGCAATGCATCAACTATGTGTATAGAAACTACAGCAGTGCAAAGGCAAACATCAATGAGTAAGGAAGCTGTCACTGTGATATTGTTTGTATACCAATGGAGCACACTGTATAAGTACATGTCAAACCTCAAGTCATGTGCCACATTATCACTGACCCCCCTGACATTGTGAGTGAAAATGTTATACTGATGTGAAATCCTAACATGCATGCATATGTGTTCATGCAAACTATCAAGTGGTAATACCGATGCAATGTAGTGGTATGTCCATAACACAGTACAGTCACACTATAGCTGTACCTAGGCTAAAACTGGACTTTGTAGGTTCATAGATTCATGGGAAAATACTAGGATAATATTCCTAGATGACATAAAAGCCTAGCCATATTTAACATGACTTTCACAATTTTAAATTGCACAATAGTTATGAGCCTATGCTATGTTATCTAAGAACAACTGCCTCTATCCATGAGGGACATGGGTGCAATACAAGGAGTGCAATTGCCATTAACCATCCATTGATGTAGGCTGCTCTTGAATAGGGTCAGGAAAGGCCATCTGCTTTACATGAATGAGAAGCTTGTTCCAGAGAAGGGATAGCGTCTAACAGAATTTTCTATCTCTCAAACTGATTTATTATATCAGAGAATAGGTCATCATCCTTGGAATGAGTGAAACTCGTGCAGTTTGCTTTAACAGTGTGTAACATTTTCATCAAGGACAGATTGTAGACTGCCCTGTAGACCAGACACAATTCAGCAAATAGCATTCTGCAGGGGGCAGAAAACAGTGACATGAGTTTCAATCTTTCCACATAAGACTTGTATTTTACACCCTGCATCTTCCTTGTAAAAATTCTCTGATGTTGCTCCAGCTGTTGCAGATGTGTGATGAGTTACATGCAAAAGTGTGCAACTATTCTCAGTTATTGTTGTGATGAGGTCTGAATACAACGGAATTATAATGTCCTTTTATCTGTATGACATGCCCATTCTTATGAGTTGTACCACACAGAAGGGATTTGTTACCACTGTAGACATGGTGGTCAAACTTTCAATTACTATCTACCTAAATAATCAGATCATGTATCACTGGGTCTGCTGATTGGGGTGTGCTGTCTATATTGTAATTAGCCTGGGTATTTGCTTTACAAAAAGAAAATAATTATGTTTTTTGGACATTTAGTGTGTCTCCATGGATGTGGCACTAATCATTTGTATGCATAATACTTTCTGCAGTATATCAATAATGTCACTCAATTCAAGGATTGTCCACAATTTGCAGTCATCCACAAAGTTGGTTGGACAAAGGCTGTCTAAGTTTGCCTTGACTTTTGAAAATTAAATAGCAAACAGGAAGGGCCTAGTACAAAACCCAGTGGTGCTGCACTGGTCAATGGCCCCTTGCTAGATGCGAATTCAAATACTTTGACAGTATGTGTCCTGTTGGTGACCAATTGTTCTACCCACTTGTTGATATAGTGGCTTATGGCCAGTTCAGACATTTTCTCAGTAATAACTGAGTGTAGAATAATATCAAACACCTTGACCAGGTCAAGTTAGGCAGGATGCACATTCCTTCCCTCATCCCTAGCTTTTGTGACCTTCTTGAAGAAGTCACCCAGATTTAATAGATATGATTTAGCCTTAATGAATCAAAAATGGGTTAGTTACACAGTCAGGAGATTACCTATGTTCCTGTTGATAACGTCCATGATGACTCTTTCCATTGGCTTACAGATGAGGCTAGTCAGGCTTATGTGTCTATAACTCCCTGTGTCAGGTGATGGTCATCCCTTGGTCAGACAGATGACTGCTGCTGTCTATCTTTCTGTCAGAAAATACCCTGTCTGGAGGCAGTGGTTTATTAAGGATCCAACAGTGTCTGCTAAGTCATGTTTTAATTTATTGATAAGTCAACCTGGGATGTTGTTAGGGCTCATTGATGCTGTGTTTTCTACCTTAAAGGCCACACAGATACCTTACTGTCTTGAGAAAATATGCTGAGTAATGTTTGCATGTATACTTTGTTTGATGGCAAGTGGGGATGAGGGGGTCACATCTATCAGCTAGCAGGTTGTCTATTGCCTCTGGTTGAGTACTTTCAGCATCATTCACAACCATCTGTGTGCATAGCTGTGTATTCCCTTAAGACATTGTACTTACTTAAAAAACATTTGTGATAACACCTCTAAATACAATCTTGTGTATGCACCACATGACCCACAGTAGAACTGTTAACACAGTTGTACAGCTCTACCTATTTCATGGCATTCCAACACTTGCACCTCATATACCTGTATGTTTACTGTGGGAAAGGTGTGTGTGAGGGCTATGATTCCATATTTGGCCACCTTACAAATGAGGTGGATATGGTTCATGCAGAACAGTTAATGACACAAATGATGACAGTCACACAGTGCTGCTGGGCAACACATTTATAATCCATGTGAATATCAACAGAATTGTACATACAATGAATTCCCCAAAGTTACAAGTGATTCCAAATTGGTTATATGTTTGTATATATACCAGCATTACAATATGTGGATGAAACAAGCATATGTACCTATGTAATTAGTATGATGTAATATTGCTGTACGTCACATAGCATTTCATGATGATAGTTATACACGGGCGCACATGTGCACGTGTCACTATGATGGTTAAATGAGAAATCTGTAGAATGTTAATATGCTCCACTACAAGAACACATGTCTTATTAAGGCAATGATATAACTAGAAGCACCCCATGGCAAAAGTACTCAGGAGGTATATTACTACAGCTGTTATGGGAGGAACATTTAACCAAATGACAGCAGTGGCCATCAATACATTACATCAAATCTCAGATTGGAATACACTATTGTAGAGCTACCAACATCCACACCTCAACACAGCAATGTGGATAACAGCAACACTGACATGCAATCTTCACAGGACATAACTAGGCTAACAGCCAACATCACATAAAATCATAGCCATTCATCTAGCCTTTAAAGCAAAATCAATATATCTATATGATATAAGATAGTGTGGGTATGTGCATATGTATGCAAGTGTTTGATTATATTACATACTGTCTTTGTCCATATCTGACATGTGCACCATCAAATGACAGAATTAGCAATTACACATCCAGTGGTCTTCAGATGGTTGGAAGAAGGTCATGGAAGGGCTGTGCATCCATCTTTGAGATTATGACATCCTCCAGTGTTCTGCAGAAAGGAGGTTATGTTGGCAGAGAGAAAAGGGGATGTTGGATTCATGGGGGCTATGTTAAAGGTTCTCCTGAGTGGGATTCAAATGAAAGATGATATACTGGTTGTAATATACTACCAACCACACACACAGCAGTTGAATGAAGTTAGAGTTGAATATTAGACCTATGTATGTATATAAATTTGATTTCATACAATGCAACAGTAGCACCGCAACAGATATCTGACTTTCCATCGTCACAGTGCACTTTATAGAGGATGACAGCATTATTGTATGCTGGGAAGATGTTGGGAGCAGTTTGTGACATAGATGTGGAGTCACATCTCAGTCTAAAATTGTTACCGCACTCATTTGAATGATCTCACACAGAAGTCACCTTCTGTGACATTAGAACTACAAACTATCTAGCTACACAATATACAGAACACAGTAGTTAATATTCAAACAACACAGACATCAGAGTGTAATACTGTCAGAGTCCACTTTAAAGAGGATCACATTATCATTGTATACTGAGAATAAGAAGTAGACAGGCATGCATGACGTAGGTGTGCTCTCACATGCCATTTTAAAATTGTCTCCAGACTAAGAGATGCATGACCAACCACACACACAAATTGGCTAGAGTGAGATTAGAACTCCTAACTAGCTATTTGCACTAATTACAGAACACAGTACTTAATGCTAGCACCACAACATAAGTCTGACTTTTCACTTGTCAGAGAATGCTTTATAGCTGATGACATCATCAGTGTCTGATGAGAAGAAGTTAGTATGTGTCTTACATGCTGCTCTAAAATGGTCTCTAGAAGAAGAGCTAACAGAACACACACATTGATTGCAGTGAGATTAGAATCTCTCCCTATCAATCAGCACTAGTTGCAATGCATAGCACTTAACACTAGTGTCATAATACAAGCCAGTCATTTATAATGTCAGAGAACACTTTATATCAGATGATATCATCAGTGTCCGGTAAGAAGAAGAAGAATACGTTAGAAGGAGTGCCTCACATGCTGCTCTAAAATACCATACAGAATGACAGCTAACTAAACACAGACCCATGTTGACTACAGTGAGACTAGAACCCCTACCAACCTACACAATCAAACTACAGAGCACAGCACTTAATACTAGTGCCACAGCACAAGTCTGCTTCTTTTGTACTGTCAGACAGCACTTTATAGCAGAGGACATCATCAGTGTCACATCAGAAGAAAATGTTAGTAGGAGTGTCTCACATGCTGCTCTAAAATGGTCTACAGAATGACCGCTAACAACACACACAAGTTGACTATAGTGAAATTAGAGTCCCTACCTACCTAGCCACTACAAGCTAGAAAGCACATTACATAATCATAGTACCACAGCACATGTCTGAATTTGATAGAGTCAGACAACACTTTATAGCAGATGACATCAACAGTGTACGTTTGAAAAAAAAAATGTGTTGGGAGGACTGCATGAAATTGCTGTATAGTCATGTACAACTGTAAAGTTTTCTTTTATTGAATAAGACTTGAGTGATGAAATTAAGATGTAGACTAATAACTTCCTGACTATACACACACACAAGTTGACTGTAGAGAGATTAGAACCCACACCTAATTAGTTATACAAGCTAAATAACAGATGAATTAATGCAAGTGCCATGGCACAAATCTTACTTTCAACTTGTTGTAGAACATTTTATAGCAGATGACATCATCAGTGTACATTGGTAAGGGCTGTATGACATTGCTGTGTAGTCATGTATGACTGTAAAGCTTTGTTCTCAATGAGACTTAAGTGATGACATTAGGACATAAATTCATATTCTATTAACTATGCACAGACAGAGTTAAATATACAGGCACACACACAAGTTGTCTGTTGTGCAATTTGAACCCCCTACCTATTTATTCCATCTGTAGGACACAGTACTTAACATTCACGCCATCTCAGAAGTGTGCTGTTTTTTTTTTTTTAATTTTATTTTATTGTCATAGTGGTCTTTATAGATGATGACATTATCATTATGTTGCAGGTGACATATACTGAGACTTGTGTGCAAAGTGCGGACTTTGGATTTGCTTTTGTGCTTACAGTGTGCAAGAATACTTTAAGAGACAGCTTCTTAACCTATATGCAATAAGCTGTCATGAACGCATGTTACAGAAATTGAGATGTACATGCATCTGGTTCTCAATATGTTCTGTATGTAACACACTCACACACACACATACACACATGCTCCCACACATTCAAATGCATGAGTGCCCACACACACACACACACACACACACACACACACACACACACACACACACACACACACACACACACACACACACAGACACGCACAGACACGCACACACACGTGCACACAGGTGCACACACACACACACACACACACGCACACACACGCACACACACACACACACACACACACACACACACACACACACACACTTTGGAAACAGCATGACTGTAAGTGTTGATGTAGGAATGTTCATATTCTGATGAATTGATGTCCACAGTAATACATTTGTCAAGCCATCTCAATGGTATAAAGCTTTAACAAGTGTAACAATGCAGTTGTGCTCTTTATTTTTGCATTGTAGTTGACATTAGTCCTATTATTGAGATATCATTTTCAAGTGCATTGGTACAGGGCAAATATCAGTATCTGTAAATATGTGTTCAGTGAATAACAATACCCTTTACTTCTCTTGTGTTTTAAAATGCCTTTTGATGGATGGAAGATAGCTTCGGCAATAACCCTAGTAATACATGCCAAATATCTATTTAAATCGTGCACCACAGATAAACTGATTTGCACAAAGGCAAACTGTTTGCATATGCAAGGTTCACATTTAGTGAATACAATTTGAACTTGAGAAGTAGTTATGAATATATGTTATGTGAGAAATAGCTGACGGTTACAATGCTGTTTATACTGTAGTTTATATTGGAAATGTTATGCCATAGCTTTTATGACATTAAGAACTGTTGCTATTGCCTTCCTCATGTGGACAGAGTTAAGCGATGAACAAATGCCATCCTCTGCTTAAATAGGAAAATGGTAATATTTCTATTGGTTTGCCTTCCTTTGTGCAAACAGGCTAAGTGATGATGCATGGCCATCATCACTCTGGACAGTATTGAGTGTAAAAAATACTTGCTGCCCAACTTTCCCTGTGGCACTGGGTATAACAGTAGTGACCTCCTGGCCAGAACACAGATAACTCAGGGATCAAATTCAGCTCATTCATTTTTTCTTACAGATGGTATTAGGATGGCATTCCCCAAGTAAGTGCGATAATTACTAGAAATATGACAAGCAATAGCTACAGTCAAGTATGTTTGTGTCTTCCAGAATTTTTATCATTAATGCCTACCTCTATGCAGTTGTACAACTGTTAGATGTTTTGCAGGCCTCACTACAAATCACAATTTATTTGTGTGTACAGCTTTCTAGAAATGACAAGGGGTGGTACATGTTTTGAAATTATTATTTCTGGCACAGCAAATGTGCTAAATATTTGTGTCTGGTCATGTATCCTGAAAAGGGTGTCCTGTATGCTTTGTCACACTAAGGACAGTTTGAACATGACATTAGATGAAGACTTCATCCATCATCTACTGGACATGTCAATAACAGAATTCTACAGATGCTTTTAAAACATTTCACAGTACATGAGCAATCATAAACTATTGACTTACGGCAGCATGTTAGTATTATCTATCAGCACAGTCAGGTCAGTCTGCAGACACCATCCATTAACATAATAGATACAAACATGTAAAGAGGAGTTGGACAGATGGAATTAATACAAGGAGAGATGAGCATACACCTAGCAGTGTTTTATAATGGTACATTAATGGTCATGGCTTTGGTCTGTTGTCATTAATACTATTATGTGCTGTGTAGCATGAAAAGAGTGACATAGGGATAGAGAAGGATTAGGAGAGGGACAACAGGCTTATGACAAGCAGAACAAGGTTAACTAAATATGTGAGAGCAGTGGGCATGGATATTACTTCAGATACTTATTTTTGGGCAGTAATCAAAATATCTCTTTGAAAAATCATAACTTTTGGAAATTTTAATATGTGTATGATTAAATGTATCATACACATATTTCATCAGACTAACAAAATGATGAGAAATGCATCTAGAATTGAACCCTTGAAGCTAGTGTCAAAAAATAATTTAACTGATTTATGTCAACATTTGACAGAATAATTTGCATTTTCTTTTATTCATCAGTCTAAATAACTGTCAGAGCAACATTTTAAAAGTAGTGCCTTTACTCTGGTTTAGCTCTGTATTTCTTTAGTGCAGTGAATTTAAGCAACATTGCATGAAGGTAACTGGGCTAATGCAGCTGATGACAAAACTCACCATTCACCATTGCTCAGAATTGGTGTACAATGCCAAACTCTGAAAAAATGCAGAGGACAAAATATGAAGGCTTTATTAGGGGCAATTTATGGCCATGTGTGTGATGTGTGATTCTATTTTTTGACCAGATTAAAGGTGTGAAAATGGGGTATATAGGAAAGTGATGAAATCAGGGGGCAAACAAGGAGAAGAACAAAGGAGAAGCAATAAAGGAATTTGCAGGAGAGAATTAGGAAAGAACCATAGCTATCCACTTCTTTAGCAGTGTAATGGGAACATGTACAGAAAATTGGATTAATTTGGACTGTCACCACAAAACAGATGGGTGACAACAACAATGCAACCATCATGTATAGCCAACTGGACCAAATCAAGTGAGTTGAGAAGACACATATATGAAGTGGAGAGGTATGTATGGGAAAACATTTTTTGTGGGACAGGTGCCCATTTTTTTTATTTCAAACAGAGAGGAAAACTGTGGAAGGGACATAGGAATATCAGATTCAGGTAGGATGAGGAAGCAAGTGCAGACAAACAGGACAGACAGGACATAGACAGGGATGGTGATAGACACAAAAGGCTTGGGACACCATAATTGGAGACAGGTAGGGGAAAGCAGAAGCACATGACCATTAAGCATGGAACAGTACTCACCCACAGACCTGTCATCACTGTCCCCTTCCTTGGCTGCCCATGGGATTGCTTGATGATTTTTTTTCTGCATTTAAAAGAAGATCTTCTCCAGATGGCTGAGGCATGCAACAATACTTCTTTCTAATACGTCAAACACCATATCTGGCAGCTTCTGGCGGGTGACATAATCTCCACCAATAGTCCCATAGGGTACCAGTGCACCAGCTGCTGGGGTAAAGCTATCTGATTTTAATGGTCCAGGTAGTGCAGAAGCTACGAAGGCAGTACTTCCAGGTTGCATCCCAGATGTGCTGGGTGTTAGTGTCACTGAAGGGTTGACAGGCTGAGCCACAGCAGTTGGCCCACCTCCCTGTGCTGAAAATTATTTTGTTTTTTGGCAGAAATATATGACATCAGTGGTGTTTTCACATATATGAAAAAATACAAAAGAGAGAGATAAGGGGTGGGATGAGAGAAAAAAAAGAAAACAGATGATTAGAACCACTATATGTGTCATAATTTTTATTACAATTAAATATACTTTCATTATTATATTAGCTGTGGAGCCTTCAAAATCCAAAATAGAATTGTGAATTGTAGCAAGTAATCCTTGCAATATGCATATATTACATATATGCTTTTAAAGATAATACAGATTAAGTTAAAAAAACATAATTAAAGCCAATTTTGATGAAATTAATATTAATTAATGATATTTTTATAATTTGAATGTATTTGTTACTTGTAGGAACTGAACTCACCAAATCTAAATACACTATTAAACTTGCCTAATACAATTACCTAGAGCTACAGAATAAATCATGCATGGTTGCTTTTGCAGTTTAGATCTGTTTGCTTAACATTCCCTCCAATGGAGCTCAAGAAGTTTGCACTGTAACTTCCAATGAGTGGAGCCTAAGCCTTTTGACAGAATCAAATTATGTCCTCACACTTCAAATAAATGTTCATATCTCTGGAAGCATAGGGGTTATGAAAGAAGTACAACTGGCAAACTCTTCAGCACAAACTATTTTTACAGTGGTAGTATTCCTTAGGTTTTAGGTATTAAACCAACTTTTATAAATCACAGTAAACAGAGTAACTATTACATTTGTAATATTTTATAAACAGCTTACAATATCTCAACAACCAGTCAAGTTACACACATACTGTCAACAGCATTTTATTCATCTAGCTGAAAGCTTTCATACAAGGGAAAGTAGTTCTGTCTGTGTTACTTGCTTGGTGAGATATTTAGAAAAATGTGAACATTATATCTATATAAACTGATATCATAAAAACAACAGTTAATATCTACTTACCTGCACTAGACAGAGGTCAAATATTAATGCAGTTGAGTTTGCCACTGTGTTTAAAACCTTGCATATAACATGGTTTTGGAAGTGTTGATGTAAATATGAACAAGCAATATTTGATGCCTAGAGGTGTCAGTAGGAGTTAACTGCAGATGCGCCTAGAGGCTGTAATGAGTTAAGTTGCTAGTAATGTATGGAAGAGCAATAATGTTAATACAATCATGTTCATTTGTGCTGCATACATACCCCTTGCCTCTCTGAGTCTGTCTAATCTTTCAGAATGTGTCTCGCTGTTTGCTGAAATTTTCTGAGCAGCTGTAAAATAAAGAAAGAGAGAAAAAGAAACATGAAAGCATTATTCACACCAGTCCTGGCTCTCTACAGCTTTCAATATCATTTAAAGTTGCTTCATCTATATACTTATACAACTGTGGGATGTTAGCAGTCCTAGTCTCGTCCAGCCACTGGCTGAGTTGTGTTTACTTGCACTATTTCAGGTCATTATAATGGTGCCTACATTGATTGCCATTGACAATTAAATATTTTTGACTCTACCACACCCCATCTTTCAGCCATGAGTTGGGTGCCATCCTTCCCAACTCCTGCTATGTCTACATGTCCTCTAACAACAGTTAAAATATTTTCCCATTAATTAATGATATTGCATTTTACGGCCAGTCCACAAACTCATACAACCATGCCAACTGCGTTTTCACAATGTTAAGCAGAGAGTAACATTGCAAACAAAGAGAAAGGCAGTTTATAAAAAAGGAAGAGTAATGTGACAGTTGTCTTTAATTTATGGCATTTGTGCTGCTATACACGTTGACTTTTAAGACCTAAATTTGGAGTGTTTGATTTTATGACTTGACACAAATTGTGTGGGGCCTTATACACTGATACAAGTAACTTGTACAATGTGGGATTCAAACCTATGTAAAAGGGAGAATACATATATTTTTTTTATCTGTGTTTCTTCCATATTGCCACAGAAGATCTATTTACCAAACATGGTCATTACTAATATATATCTTAAGAGTGAGCGCTGCTATACTTCATTTAACCATGTATGTGTGTGACTTGACAAGGCCCTGGTTTATGCATTCTCAGGTGTGATTCAGGAGTAATGTGTGGCAATATACTGGAAATGCATATGCTTGTATTACTTTCAGAGCAGATGTTTGATTTATGTGTCAGACCACACAATGCTTTCTATTTTAAAGCTATACTTATGTTATGAGAGGTGTGCAGATGACTGTCAGTAAACTATGATGTCCATCCCAGGTCAGAAAATAATTTTCTAATTACAGAACAATAATTGTCATGCTACAACAGTTACATACATAATACATATGTTACCATGTGCATACTCAACCACCTTGCTATACATAGTTATTGTTATATATAATTATCTTTATTTTGTTATATTTGTTCTAAATTTAAGTGGGACATCATCAATAAAAACACAGTGTGCTGGATTAGAACCCTAGCTTAGCTGTGTTGTGGAAATGACCTTACTCCTCATACCACAGGGAAAATTAGGTAGCAGGTCTATTTTTCTCAGACAGTACTGTCCAGAGAGCTGACTGCTACAAAACACCACTTAGCCTAAATCACTGGGGAAGGCTACGCAAGTAACAATGTTTCTTTTTTTGCAAGTGAAGATGTTTCCTTTTTCTGCAGCACTGAACCCTGTTTGTGCACATGTGAGCAACATGAAAATGAGACAGACAAAAGGGAATATAGATTATTTTTGTTCATACTCATTATGATTGTTCCTGAGGGAAAAAAAAAAACATGCAGTGGAACAGACCACAGTCTATCTATCTCAAGTAGTGTGCATCCCATTGTCTTTATCAGTTGTGCTACACACACAGTTGGCTCACAGGTACAATCTGTTCTGCCATTATCATCCAAGGTGCTGACCACCACACAGTGCTGCTAATTGTGATTGCGCTTCCTTAGGCAGCTGACATTAAGTTTTAAGTATTTATGCATTTGACCATTATTGTGCTAAGCCACGAGCTGTGAAAAGAAAAAGGCAATCGTATTTTAAACAATTACACACCTCTGGATTTGAACCCGGAGAGCAATGACATTACAAAACACAGTTTGAGTGTATTATTTCTCATTGCCACAGACAGAGCTTTGCAACCCTACTCAAATCATGTACATATAAACAATTCACATTTCCTCTACAGTGTTAGGACATACAATTGTTCATTCTCATTTGGTTGTATGTGTGTGGCTTACATATTTAGTGCAATGAATGATCACTATGAATCACACAACCATTTATAAATAAGTTTGCAAAAATGCAGCCCTGTCTAATCTTTGTATTTTGTTCATTCTTCCCTTATTTCTGCTGTAATCTCAGATATGCAAATCTATAGTGCATTGTGTATCATTGTCTTTTAAATGTATGATAAAATACATGACAAAAACATATTTCAGCAAAGGCAGGAGAGTTTGTCCATTAATGAACACAAATGATAAATTTGCACTATTTTGTTTAATTTAAAAGCTTGATTAAGTTAGTTCCATACTTTAGAAGTACAGCCTACTTGACATACCTACTGCAGGAAAGGGTGTCTGAATTGCTGTTGTGTTTCCCTTCTGTTTCACACTAGTCAATCACAGTTGCAATCCATTAGCAACTAACAATTATGTAGAGCTTACACTATGTCTACATGAGCTGCATGAAGTCAAATATTTAGTATTCAGCAATTCTTAGTTCACACCTCATTTGTATCTTCACATTGCTTAGAGGGCTGAATCTACATTATAAAAAGGCAATCATGTAGTTAGGGAACTTGACGGTTAGAAGAGTTGTGTATTTGTAAAAACAGAAGTTTGGTATTCCTCTGGAGGAAATTTATTGGTAGAGAAGGCTTATAATTTGGCTAAGGTATTCTACTATTATTCAAATGCATTCCACATTTTGAAAAATGTTGCAAATGCATTTATATATCCAGGAGAAAATAAAAAGTCTGTCTGTATACACTTCTTATACTTCACTGTTAGCATAGGCATTTTTGACACACATTTACATTTCTGAGATAGACAGGTTATACTTTCAGCACAACTATTATTTTTAAAATTTGATTTTGCATTATTCTATGTTATTGGAGAGAACTGTAACATATGTGTCACTGACACAGGTGTTATGCTTCTGAGATGGCCCAGGGCCACCTCAATGAGAGTGGTGGGCACAGTGAGAAGAGACTGGTAATCATAAGTTCACTTTTCTGTTGTAAATGTATAGACACCCTAATCATTTTGTGGAAACCATATACAATTAATTCTGTGGTATTCCTTGATTTGTATGAACCTTTATTTATTTGATGTTTGGCAGGTAGGGAGCCACCTATTATCTTGGGTTCTAAGAACAAAACTCTGTTTCAAGTGCTTTTCTGTTGAAAATGTGTAGGCATCCTGATTTCTCAGTAGGAAACATTATGCATTACTTATGTGGTATTTCCCCATCATTTGTACAAAACTTAGTTTGTGTGTGAGGGTGATGTGGTACAACAACATAAACTACATTTTTAATAAATGAAAAGTGTATTTCCACTGCTTAATGATGACAAATGTGTATGTAAGCTAGAGATTAGTTATGTGATATGTATGTGTTTTACATCACCTTGGATTATGGCACCCGATCCTACAAATCCACATAAATGACCTTTCAGTGACTCAAATAATGGAGTGATAATCCAGACTTTGAGGTGCAATGGAGCCTTTCTGCTTGAGATAGAACATGGGGATATGGCTGCCAGAAAGCAGATACAGAACCAGTTAGTCACTGATGGCAACACAGTAGGAGGTCACAGCAGTAATTATGATCAGATACATCACTGGGCCATTGATATGCCTTTGTCAGTCTGGAGGAGAGCAGCTGCAGTTGCCCAAAAAAACAGCTGGCTATGGTGGGGGTTAATCGACCTGCCACTGAGCCAAATGAAGAGTTCTTGTTCACTGTCAGAGATTCTGACAGCTATGTGGCAGCTGTACACCATGTGTTTGATGTTGGTACTGATATAGCTGGGAGGTCAAGTGCGTCCCATGAGCAGCTTCCAGGTAAGCTTACATATGGCAAGTTTTATATTTGCTTATAAACTAAAATATATAATTTGACCAATACTTACTGTAAATGTTTTTTTTTTCTGTACCTATTGATAAGTTAATAGAATTATACAATAGACTTGTTCAGTACACATTGGTTTGGGTGGATGTCTCAGCCAAGTTTCAGTCTCAGCAATTTCTCACAGGATATATAGGCAGTTGTATATCCACTGTCCCCCTGTGTTATTCCCATTCTGATGGCTAATTGTCATCCTTTTCTTGCTTCAATTCCTCCAGGACCATCTTCCATACAAAATGTGGAGACATCTGCACGTGGTAAGCAAATGTTTATTTTCTTATTAATGACCATTCTTTAGATATATAATTATGTATATGTGTGAGAAGGGTGTAATGAGTGTCTGTATTGCTGCACCATCTGTAATTGTGTGACCAGTGTAACTTATCAAATAAATAGGTTTAATACTTAGAGTAGTACTAATTTCATTCTTGTGTCTGTTGTTTATTAGCACAGGTGATCCTGATAGTGGAAGTGTAGGACTCCAACCACCTGATATTGGAAAATCGGTAGGCTGTGATGATGATGATCGTGGCAAAAAGAAGGTACAGTTGGGGGGATGCAGATATTAAATCTGACACAGAGGTTGTGACTCACATGATGCATGTATTTACTTTTGACACAGTCAGTATGCCTGAGCCCTTAGATGTTGGACAGGTTGAGGGGGGACACACTTGATCAGGGTAGTGTGGTTACTGCAGCTTCAGTGCCAGTTTACTCTAGCCATAGCCAAAGTGTGGGTGAGTTGCCATGCAGGCAGGTTAGTCGGGGTGCTCGGAGGAGGCCTGTTGCTCACCCTCCACCTAATTTTTTTGTGTCATTATGTGCCACTTGATGCATGTTTAGGGCCATCATGGAGGTACAGGCACATTCCACTAGAGCTTCCATGGATATGCTTAGGTTTCTAGATGTGGCATAAGCTGATGTGTGTGACTGCCTCCACCATGTGGCCAATTCACTGGATCAGATGAATGACATGATGGAACAGGCAGTGCCTGTGATGGAGCATCAGAGACACTGCCTGTGATGGAGCATCTGCTGGAAGGGGAACAACTTCCATGTGGCTGCAGGTCACCAGTATCATCTGCTGTTAGCCAACATGGCCATGCATGATGCCACTCTGTAGTGGCACTATTTCCACTGCTCTTTCAGTGGATGAGGTGTCTACACCCAGATGTGGTAGGTCACAGGAACATAGACGAGCATAATTGTTAGGAGATCTTGTCCAGTAGCCATTACTCATGTTCAGGTAGCACCAGCACATCTGACCAAGGGCATAGATGTGCCAGTGCAAATCCTAACAGAGCCACTTCTCACTGTCTGGGATGATGACAATGAACTGATACCTCTACCATGTATGGCTCACACCTGTCAGACATGCCAATATGTCAAGCTAGCACATAGTTTGACTGTGTTCTTGTAGACAATCACACACACACTTTTCACATCACTTGCCCTTAGAGACATACACACACACATAACAGGTACATGATGCATTCATGAGGCTTGCAGGTCATTCTTCTCAGTGGCCATTTGATAATTAGCTACACTTCTGCCTGCCTGTCTTTCATATTCACACACACTCACTACTTTTGTGTCAGCCTTGGTGTCCTGCCCTGCCTTCCCCCAAACCCCACCCTTTGTTAATGATGATAACTGTGTCATTACCTTCTTTCTATCTTTTGGATTCAGGGATACCTGTGTATTTTTTCTGATGCACAGGATGCATAGCTAAATGAGAGCTTAGTATATATGTGTCGATGATGCTGATTTGAAACTTCTATTGATTTCTTACAGCCTTTTACCGTTGTGATTACTACTTTGAAATTGTTGATACATCAGCAAGGCTTATTGCTCCACTTGTGAAAATGAAGGGGTAATTAGAGACTTTGGACTGCATTTTGTATTATGAGTATTTTCAATGCATGAGGTCTGTCAGCTGATAAATATCAGAAATCTATCAACATAAGTTAGTCCTATCACATATTGGTATCATTGCTGGACAACTCACACACATTCAACTTAGGTACATTTTCAAGTAACAGTATGCAAGTATCTGCCATTCAACTGTGTTCTTACCCATTTATTTTCATGTTCGATTTAGCACTTACTTTGACATTCCTACAGTTACAACTGTTGTAATTCAGGACTGACTCTTTGTGATGCTAATAGTACACAGTCATTACCTGGGTAATTAAAGGCTGTGAGCATTGTCTGGCAACAATCTTCTGTATGTATGTGTATAGGTGGTCAGCATGTGTACTATCCATTGCCTCTTGCCCAGGGTGAGGGTATATTGTGCACACCTAAATCCACCTACACCCACAGTGACTGATGGCTCCCCCCTCTAAGTCCTCACCTGCATGTGGATGTGGTGACCTTGCCATTGGTGGTGGAAAGTGTGCTCCTTCCCCTTGGTGTTCCTGTTTAAGCTGTTTTCTCAGGATAATATTGTGTAGGAAAGTAGACTGTGGTAATTTCAGGACAAGTACTGGGATCATGCTGTAGACCTCGCCCCATGAATTTAGGCACCAAAATTGTGACTTCAACAGCCCAGACACATGATGAATGATATTTCTTGTTTAAGCGTGTGGTTCATTATAGCATTCCTCCATCACTGTGTGTACATTTCTGATGGGTGTCATCAGCCATGGTTTGAGTGCATACCCTATATCCCCTATTAAATGACTTTGTGGGATATCCCACAAGAAAACATGTAGTAGAGCTGTGAATTGTGCTAGATAATGAAACCATGGTAACTCCCGGGATTGCCAGCACACACTTTCAGGAAGATTCATTTAGTGATGCACATGACCTGGCAGTTAATGGAGTGGAAGCCCTTTCTGTTTATGTACAGCCTTCCCTGTTCCCCAGATGGTGGTTTAATCTCAATGTGCATGCAGTCTATGAGACCCAAGACTTCAGGGAAATGTGCTATGGGGTAGAAATTCTGCATAGTTGTAGCTCTGTCCTTAGGTGTATGGAGAAAATATATATAGTCATTGGCATACTGTAGCATAGCATTCAAGAATTGATGTAGGATTCCCTAGATGCTGACACCTGTGATGCCGACTGCATGTCCCCTGTTGGTCTGTGGAAGTTTTCTATAACAAAAATTCTGAGTGTTACATGTACCTTAGTCTCAACAGTTATTGGTTCACCTTGGTTTGCCTTTGCTGTAAGTTGAGGATGACAGAGGTTGCAGAGTTCCTGGACTGTGTCTCCATCCACTCTGTTGCACTCTACTATTTCTAGCTCATGCAGACCATGAAAATTTAAATAGGGTCTAAGCAAACTTCTCCTTCTTGGCTGAGGTCTATTAGCAGCAGCAGCAGCATAGACTTGTGCCTGTTGTAAATAAACATGCAGAAGAGCAGTAACCACTAACATTATGTCTGTGTAGTGTAGTTTCTGTAGCTGTAGTCCAATTAATTTTGGAATTCAAGGGCAAAACTTGCATTAAGTGTTCATGATTGCTTTATAGCTTACTGAATAAATCCAACATCTTTGATTGGGTGATTAGCATACAATTCAGCTACTTATACTGTAATTAGCATGCCATGATGTTTACCATGTTAAGCTTACAGAATAACTCCAACATCTTTGATTGGGTGATTAGCATACAATTCAGCTACTTATACTGTAATTAGCATGCCATGATGTTTACCATGTATGCAGGGTTCTACACACCATGTAGAGTCACTTGCGGAATACAAATCGAAATGCTACCATGTGAGTGTCATGGCACGACACTCACATTGTTCAGAGAGCCATGTAGGGTTTATTGAATCCAGCCCTAAATTTGAAACTATAAACCTTTTTTAAGACCACACAACAGTATTTGTTAAAATGTTTAACATCTCTATTTTTTTTTTTTCAAATTCTTTTTTCTGAACATCATTAAGCATATGTATCGTTTTCCTCACAGAGTGGTAAAAAAATAAATACATAATTTGTTTTGCCTTCTACACTACCACTGGATGTCTGTTGCACTACATAGATTTTTAAAACTTGTGAACAGGCATGCCTCCTCAGCTAAACCTTTACAAGTGCAATTTATCTCAGACCCAAAGGAACAGTGCTATTAATGAATGCATGCTGTACTGTACTTCCTACTGTATGTTATATACTTCTTTAAATCAGTCTAGCAGTGCATGCTGTGAGTCCTGGACCTGAAGTTGAGGATATGCAACATCATTCTTAAAAAGGCAATAAAGAACCGCCACTCATTTAAGAAGACTATCCAGGTAAGTAGGTTAAGCCTAACATCTAAGCATACTGGCACAGTATGGCCTTATCTTCTATGGTATAATTAATAATAATGATGTTACAGTAATCAGTATGCATAAAGCAACATTGGAAAGATGAGGAAAACTGCAGGGGTATCAGGCTGGCAAGGCAACAAAGGTGGTGAACGCACCCTACAGCTGCACAACATGACTTGGCAAACAAGGACAAACTGACAACATTTTTAAAGACCAATTTGGCTAAAGAACTCAGCTGTGTTTGTTTTGGTTTTTTTTTTTGTTTTGTTTTTTATAATAACCATACCTCTCAACTACCAGATTTTCACAGAATTTCCAGATTTTTGTGTCAAATATTTGGTCTATTCCTCATAAAATGTGTGGTTTTGTGGCAAATTGTTGCATCTTCAGATTGTTCAATAATGACAACATTTAAGTTTCAGATGTCATTCCCTTAAGAAAATATATGCTTACACTAAACCTGTCACTCCATCATTTTTCTACGTTTATAATAGCAATATTTAAAAACTGTCCCTATTTCTGGGCCTTTAGCGCTCCCAATATTTTAGTCTGTGTCCATAATTCTTCTGCTAGGAGGTTAAAAGGTATGTTAATACATTTCAATAGTAGCTGAAAACATTGTGCAAATATTACAGGCATTAGTATTAAGGACCTTTAATTTCTACCTGTATGCCATGCTGTAACACTGTGTGATGTACCTATCACTCCCTTAAATACATGAAAAGCAATGCTCTACTATTTTGGTTTTTACTGGCTTTCCTGAAAGCATGGGGATGAATGTAGTCTGCATGCAAGTGTTAATATCTGATACTGCTATCTACTATTTCTGATTGTGACTCATACCTCTCAACTGTACAGGTTTTCACAGAATGTCCAGATTTTTGCCTCATATTTTTGGTGTGTTCCTCCTAACATATGTTCCTTTCTGGCAAATAGCCGAGGATTGAAGTAATTAAATAATGACAAACATTTGAGTTTAAGACTCCACATCCTTCAGAAAATATTATTCTATCAACTTTCTAAGTTTGTAAGGGCAATGTTTAAAATCTGTCCCTATTTGTCACCCCATCATTTTAGGCTTTGTCCAGATTATTTACTGTAAAAGGCTGAGAGGTATGTTGTCACTGTAAGTTTACCATGAGGAAGACTACAGTATCAGTTATCAGGATATGTTGGGCTCCCAAGCAAAGCCACTAATTTTATTGTTGTTTATTCTACTGTGCTTATTATACCAGTTGAGTGCAGTCCTTTGCCATGCATTCTCTGATTGCATTGTATAAAACATACTCAGGAAACATATGGCACTGTATCTTCATAAGAATACTTAAAAAAATAAGAAACCTGTATATCACAGGGCAATGAATTATATGATTACATTTACAATTCAAAGAAGATGTTGTAAACACAAAGCATCCAACCATTAGAGGAGGAAGTATATTCATCCCTGTCTGGGATCATATATGGGATGTTTTTAAGTGATTATATAAACTGCAGCCACAATGTTCCCACTGCCTAGACTTATCAGGTTCCTATTATAACCTTGAACTTTTAAAAGTTTGAATGTCACATGGTCGACACCATATGATCGAACTTTTACAAGTTCGAAGGTTAAAACAAATGGCTTTGTACAGTGCAGAATGGGAAGATTTCCCTTTTCTGCACTGAAGTGCAATCTCAGAGTTGGTATACTTAGCGGGGTTGTGGGTGTGCAGCCCCCCATGTGGGCAGTGCAGGGGGGCTTGCCCCCCTGCTCAGACTGTTTAGGTAAGTTTTCATTTTTTTTATTTTTTATTATGTATTCGATGTTTCAAACTTTGCTCATATGGTGTCGATCATATGAGGTTCAAAGTTTTGAAACTTTGAGTATATAATATAGACCCGACTTATCAAACTGAACTCCACAGTACACTTTTAGACACACCTACAGTATTACCTTGATCTATTGCATGCTACAAGGCATGCTCTTACAACAACAAAGCCATCAGAGGCCTTAAATGGATGTATACATAGATCAAGCAGCATCAACTTCACATAGCAGAACACTGCAATGTGGAAATATAATAATGATAAAATGTGACATATATCCCATGACAGTTATCCTTCCTTGAAAAACCATGCCCAGCATTCCTCTGCTGAGATTGTAATCACTTCAAGAAAGAGTAATTGTCCAGTCAACATTAGCTGACAGCAGTAAAATGAAGTTCCAAAACACAGATGCAGCAAATTCCACTAGACAGTCAGTCCTCCTTGGCCACTGTGTGTGCTATGATATTATGGGCCTTTAGATGTAACCCATATATACCAAAAGGTCTATAGACATTTCTTGCTATATGTACTGAACAGGATAGTGACCACATAACTGGATGTGTATTAGTACACCAGAGATTCATATGAAATAAAACATGAAGAACACATGCGTGCAATAAACAGCTGTTTCAATGGCAGATGTAATCCTGTCAAGATGACATCCATTCCACACGTGCCATGATGCTGGCTTGACAAACATGGCACATCAGGCATCACTATCATTGGTGGACAATAACTGAGAAAATTACAAGTTGCGTGTTGGAATACCTCAGCATTGTATAGTTGTTAATTATGTAAGCAATGAAGTTAGATGTAACTGATTTGGATTTTGAATATAAAGATTTAGAAAAATGCTATTTATTACTGTTAAACTTACTCGGTATAATAGGATTGTTAAAAGTAGATCCTTGACATGGTGGAATATGAGGCTGACTAAGCTGTGAAGAAAGAAAAGAAGAAAATTCAATACATTTAAAATATATCCAGCTGTAACTGATAAGAAAGCCTTAAATGGAATTTGTAAGTAATTAAAATTTAGTATTAAAATGTCAAATGTGAATTATGAACAAAAATTGATCAATGGCCATGCAGATAAGACATCTTTTTATCAATATTTAAATTTTATTAGTATGGGAGAATTGACAATTAATATTTTTTTATAAATGAAGTAAAGATATCTGATGTCATGATTAGTGCTAATGAATTTAATATGTTTTTTTTTTTTTTTGCAAATAGCACAAATATACAACACTTTCTAACATGCATATTCCAGTAATTGACAGATGCTGGTATGTTATTGTAAGTTTGATTAAAAATGTTTGGTTATGTAATATCAAAAAGACTTATTTAACAGGTGATAACAGAATACGTGGTATAATACCATTTAATTTAAAGGAATTAACATGACTTGTTTTGCACATTATATTTAATAAATTGTTAGAGAATGGTAACTAATACATGAAAAGTTTCTTGGGTTCTGCCTCTTCATAAAAATAAGAATGATGTAGAAAATTATAAACAAATAAGTTTAGCTTTGGTGACTGGAATACAATTTGAAAGATGTTTGACAAATCTGATTGATAAAACTGACAATAAATTATCTATAATAGATTTAGAACAACATGGGTTTATGAAAGGTAGATATACCATCAGTAATTTAATTAATTTTTATGATCAGGTAGTATTTGTCTTGGATTTGGGTTTATATCCAAAAGTTATATTTTTAGGCTTAACCAAGGTTTTTGACTGTTTACCGTTTGCAGTCACATATAAAAGTTTACTGCTGCTTAAAGTTAATTGTTATATAGTGAGATGGATTATGACTTGGTTGTCCAATCAAAAGCAATGCGTGAGAATAAATAATATTTACAGGTCAGTTCTGAAGTTCCACAAGGTTCAGTTTTGGGGCTGGTTTTATTTCATATGGTTTTTCAACTATACCCAAGAATATAAAATTATGGATTAGTAAATATGCTGATTGTTGTAAATTGGTTTTCTATTGCATAATTCTAGGTATACTGTAGAACGTAATGCATACATTAACCAATTAGATGACTAGGCAGAAGAGATGGGTATGAAGTTTTGTTATGATAAGTGCAATATTATGTACTTCAGTAATAAAATACCTAGACTTTCTATATATCTCTCTGGTACTTACTTAACTGAAGTTAAACAATACAAAGACTTGGGTATAATTATTCAGTCAAGTTTATTTTTTAATTGAATACTGTCTGTACCAAAACTTTACAAGTGATACATTATGTATTCAAAAATCTTTCTAATTGAGATGACAATAATTTATTAATGATATGCAAAACACATATCTGACCTATTGTGGAATACAGGTATGTGACATTTAATGTCCAGCATAAGTTCATACTTTGTATTCAGCTTCACTTAATGTCCATCTGTACAATGGCTGATCGCATTTACATCCACTTGTACAGTACAGACATAAGTGCGGTCAGACATTGTGCAGAAGGATATGTACACCTGTACAAGAATATGTTATGTGAATATACTAATAACAGTTAAAGAAACTAGGAAATGCACAGACAATATTTACCAAATGAATAATAACCATCAGGACCATAATTATAAAGGCTGATATAGACATTTGGATATTTTTACCAGGTGATATAGATATTTAAGGGTAAAGTTAATATTAGCCTATAAAACTTTTAATGATCCAATAGTACAGTATATGTTTAACATGGAAATCTATAGATGTAGTAAAAGTTTTAGACAAAGCAATATGAATTTTAATATAAGCACATGCTCTGTTAAATCTCATAGCACAAATATTACAATTAAAAGGACTTATATCTGAAATAAAATGCCAGTTAAAATTTAGCAGGCACAAAATATCGATGCTTAAAAAAAAAAAAAAAAAAAAAAAAAAAAAAGATTAGATGCTCGGGTAAGTAATAAAGTCTATGACAAATATATTAAGGAATCAGTGTTCCTAAATGACCTTATGGCCTGGATACTGTTTTGGAACATATGGCTTTATGAAACCCACCTCAGATACTTTGCAGGCTAGCACATCTTGCCAGATGTCCCAAGAAAACATTTTCCACAACATTAGAGATTCCTGGTACCATCAAAAATGTCTTTTCCTATTATCCAGTTACAAGCTGTCCTGCAAAACTTCTTCTTTTCACCTTCTTGCACTCGCTTCTTCAGTCCCTAAACCCTAGTCTTCTATCCTACTTCATCTAGACCTACTAGTCTAACCATTAACTGCTGCTGAACAAGTTTGCTTATCTCATATCTGTAACCCACATTTTTGTATGTTTTTCAAAAGCCTCGCAACTTATCCCTCCTAACCTGGTCAATCAACTCATTTGTGCTGTCCAATTCCAGGGACTCCTACCTAGGTAACTAATCTCTAAAACCTATCTGGCTTCCACCCCATAATTTTGACTACCTTAGCTTTTAACATCAGTGAATAAGTCCTTCCTTCACAACCATCAGCCCATCTCCTTACTTATTGCCTCTTCTACTTACCTATAATATGACCTTCCCAATGTCAGTCTTTTCTCTGCCATTATAGCCCTGCTCAACATGTCCACTCAAAAAAAAAACCAACAAATTCTGTTGCAAATTTGTAGTCACTGCATACCTTTCATACCTGATATCCTAAACCCTCTTTTCCTATCAGCCTTAAATCTGTTCTTGCAAAGTCAAAAAGTTTTCCCTCCCTAGAGAAAGTGTTCAAATACTCTCTGAACTTCTCTTATATCTTTGTCTAATTGACTTTTCTAAATAATCCACAAAAATTATAAGTCTAGGGGCAGCATCATTACTCTAGCCATTATCACCCTCAGCCCCAGTTTGTTTACTCTGCTCTGCCAAACATCCAACTGTCTTTCACTTTCATTCTTAACTCCATCCAATTTTCCTTCTTTATCCAGCCTATCAAATACATCCTCAAATCTGAATATTATCTCCTCCCACTGATATTGGCAGTCCTCTTTCTAGAGACTTCCTACACTGTCTACTTAATATCTCCATCAATGATTTCCTTGAATAATAACACAACCCATTCTCATCTACATGTCTAATAAAAACTTCTAATGCCTCCCACATAAGTTTGTCCACCTCCTCAAGTAACAGCGTACACTAATCTACAAACAGACATAGACTGTTGATTTTAATTGCAGGGGGAAATGGGATGACGATCCCTTGTTCGTCCGTGTAATTCTATCTTCTCTGATTCCCCTCCAATGATAGCTATCATTGCTACCAGTTTTGAAGATAAAGCCTCCAGCATTCTCAAGAAGCATCCTTTCCCCACTGTTTACTCCACTATGTGTAACATAAATTCCTTTTTCACTTTATCAAAGGATTTTTGGATGGCCATTAAAACTACCATCTCTATTCACTTCCCTCATCCCACAAGCCATTAAAAACTAAAAAAGTGTTCACCATTTATTAGATGAAAAACTCTTCCTAACAAACCCTGTACATTTCTCCCCGACAACATTTGCAAAACTCATTCTCATCTCCAAAATTCACCTGAAGTTTATTGGGTCTACTTTATCACATTTTCCATTATTCAAAATAAATGTAGCTGCCTCCTACAGTGATTCCAGCATGCTAGCCATTTCCATTATACCATTAAAGATATTTGCCAGAGGCCTTCCCACCTCTAGACTACCACTTTACAAAAAAATCAATGGGAAACCATCTCTCACCCTTTTTTCTCCTTCTTCATTTATCCAATTGCTGCTTACTTCACACCTATATTCCTATTTGGATCCCCCATCAATACCCTTCAACTCTGGACCCTCTCAATACTCAGAGACATGACTATGTGACTTTCTTCCTATATAACATAGTATAGTACCATAGCTCCCCCCTCCCAATTATTTACCACATTCTCCCAGATAGTCTTTTTCTGGATCTTATCCTACAATATTTTGCGCCAACATGTTCATACCTGTCTCACCTTTAGACCTTTATCTTACCCCTAGTCTCCCAATCTCTTCATCTAGTTGTGACTCCTCCTGCTTCTTCAGCTATCCCCTTATGTTTCATATTTTGCCCACCCAGCACTCACACCAACACCCTATTAATTGCAACCACCACAGCATCTCCTCCATATCGGTGATGTAATATACCTTGCTTCTATTTCTCTTGCCCATCTCACAATATTCCGCCCCCTCCAGGTACTTTTAACCCCTGTATCACTCCTTTAGCTTACCCCTCCTAATCTCCTTTGGTCTCCCCAAATCCTGCTACAACCTTCACCTACCTCACTGAAACAGCATTGTCTTATTTTATTATGTTTTGTTTCCAGTTCTTTTCTCTTGCCTTCTTTTTTTTCCAACAAACATCTTTATTAAATTTTTGTACATAACATAGGCAATATTACATTTATACAAATGAAAAACAAACAACATGACACCACTTTAGTTGCAAACAGTATACATCACAGACATCATTGAAATAACTGTAGTTGCAACCATTATGCATCACTTATAATCTATCCAGTCACTGTCAGTTAAGCATTATATGGCTGATTCAAATCCTGCCACTTAAACCTCATTCCTGCTCTGCATATATTGTTCCCACAATTCCCATTTTTTTTCTATGTAGTTTGCTCACTCCCTTTTCCAATTCCAGTTATTTTATCTGTTATTATATTCACTACTTCTAGTAATGTTGGTCTAGACTTTGATTTCCATTTTCTAGTATTTGCTTTTTTGGCAGCCACCATAATTAGACTCAGCAAAGCTTTACTATGTCTAGACAATTTTGATTCTGTATCATAACTCATACAAATCATCTTCTAGGTCAATCTCCAACAGAGCAGTCCACAGGGAATCCCTAAAGTTTCCCACCTCATTGCACTCCCAAAAATATGTTCCCACCACCTCTTTTTTGCCCATTATACCTCCAACACTTCCTATCCACCTGAGGAAAAATTCTTTGGAGTCTACTTGGGGTATAAAAATACCTATGTAAACACTTCCAAGCAAAGATCCTGAATCTTCTAAACGTTGTTGCATATTTTGGAGATATACATACATCCCTCCATTATCTATGTATGAATTGCTTATCCAATCTCTCTCTTCCCAATCCTTTCTAAGCTCCTCTGTTTAATTCTTATAATTATCATGCAGTATTTTATATGCTTTACTAATTATTCCTTTTTTAATGGCAGCTTCTGTTTTAGATTCTATTAAAACCTCTACCAGTGCTGGCATTTCATTCAGGATCCCACTATTTCTTTCTCTTTCTCTATACTCTGATATCAACCATTGAAAGAGAAGGCAATCTCTAACCTGCAGTCCAAATAAATGATTGGCCTCTTCCCATTCTATTATCTTTCCCTTTCATTTATTTGCTCCCAGTACCTTGGTTCCTTTGCCAGTTTTCTCCAATAAAGTACTACCCCCTCTTGCCTATTATCTGTGTCCTTGGCCACACTCATCCCTATTGTCAAAATCTATTTTCTCCACTCTGTATGATATCTATTGTTTTTCTTAAGGGTCTGCATCCAAAATCCCAATCTCTCCTTATTTCTTGAGCTTCCTTCCTGTATCAGCATTATTCATTTCCACTTTGAATGATAGTTTTCTGCTTGTGCTATGCGCAAGAGCCTTAACTGTGTTGTTCTAAAATAACCTCTCAAATTGAGTAATCTTATTTTGCCTTGTTCTATTGGAAGAATCAGCTTATCCCACCTGACTCTTTCTGTCTTCCCTTCCCAGATAAAATCCTTCAACTCTTTTTTAATTGCTATCCACATCTTCTCCTCTGGTTGATAAAAATATGCCTGACCTGTGTATAAGACTAAAGGGACCAAAACATTTTAATGGCTTGTATCTTAGTACCCATATCCATATAACAAAGCTTACATTTTCTCAGTTTTTGTATTATCTTCTCTTTAGTCTCTTCCCACATATCCTTAGCTGACACAACAGAGCCATTTCTAATACATACTCCTAAATACTTCATTTTATAATGTCCCCATAAAAATGGATATAGTTGGACCAATTCTCTCTTGCTTTCTTATCTCAGTCAATTACACAACTGTTTACTAGATGGTAGGCAACAAGCTGTAAAATGGCTAAATCAGCTCTCCCCCTTACTGCTTGTCTCCCTAGGGGTACCCCAAGGCTCCATCCTGGGTCCTCTAATCTTCACCCTATTTACTAATCAACTACCATCCACCATACCAAAAGCCTCAATAGTCCAGTATGCAGATGATACCATCATTATCTGTGCAGCCAACCTTGACCACCTCCTCTCCCTAACACATGAATGTTTTTCCCTGGCAGAAACATGGATCACTAACCAAAACATCATTCTAAACCCAGCCAAAATTAAATTACTCCTCTTCAGCTCTCACAGATCTCCACCTTCTTCATCTAACTTTTCAATCTCCTCTCATAACAACACCACCATCACACCCAACAGTCACGCCAAACTGCTAGGCCTTGAAATTGACAAAAGCCTTAAATTTGACATTCATATCTCCCAGGCCATAAAAAGAGTCTACAGAAAAATGGGCCTACTCTATCGCAACAAACAGTTTCTCACCAGTCACTCTAAGGTTACCACAGCCAGGACACACCTCCTATCGACCCTGCTTTACACCTCCCCCATGCTTACCATTGTCCAAAAAACTGAGCTCAACAAACTAGATAGCTGCTACAATAAAATAGCCAGATTCACCACAGGATTACTTTCTAGAACCCACCATTGTGAAAGCCTCAAAAAACTCAACTGGCTAGAACTCCCCCTGACCCTTCAAGTCAACCAACTATCACTTGCTCAAAAGCACTACATCATCCAGGCAACACACCTGCCCTGCAGCAACTACTCCAGCCTTACACCACTACCAGATCCCTGAGATCAAGTACTCAACACCTCCTTAAGGTAACAAGCTTTAAAAATGAGGCAGGTAGATCCGTTTATAGCCACTTCATCTCTAAAATCTGGAACTCCCTTCCAGCCCACATAATAAATAACAACTCCACCACCCAATTCAAAAAACTACTCAATACACACTTCCTGAATCACAGATTATATACCTGTACTACTCCTGGATATTAACTCGTATTTCTCTGTTATTCCAGCAACTAGAGTAACAGCGTATCTACTGCTTTTGTAATGTCTGCATGGGGTAATAGTATCACTGAACACTGTAAAGAAACCTAAAGGACAGAGTATGTCTCTCATGTGTAGAAATGAGTTATGGAAGTTATCTACTCTATCATCCTGCTATACTTGCTGTTAAACACCTCTATAACATGTATGTATTAATGTAGCCTGTGAATGTTGGCAAATACACTCTTTGGTTAACTCACTATCTTATATGTACTATACTTCTATATGAAGTATAAAGATTTTGTACTCTATATTTTGTTTAATTGAACCATTTTGTTAACATGTCTTTCTCTTGTTAATGATTGTACATCTCTGGAGCTTTTCTGCCCAGGCGTCCACTGAAAATGGACATATATCCAGTTGGACACGCCCGGTTAACAAATGTAAAATAAAATAAAATAAAAATAAATTGTATGGTCCAACATTTTTTTCTGTGATATCTATCATCTGAATTTCCATGTGATATCTCATCAAAAAAGGCAAAAACAATAATCCTGTTCAACCTTGTGACCTGCTTGACCTTGTCCTTCAAAAATGCAACTTACTTCCATTGCGTATATTGATTCCTCTATTAATCTTCTCCTTCAATGTCTTCTGGAACTTCTGATTAATTTTGACCTTGCCATATAAACAATCCACATCTGGTTTTAGGAAAAGATTAAAATCCTCATCCACCACCTCTGTCCCATACTCTCAAACTGCCCTCAAAAGAATTACCTCAACTTCCTTGTCCTCCACAATCTGTATTTGGCCTATAATAAGTGCACCATGCCAGCCCATCCCTCGTGTTCATGTCTAACCACCACCCATCTGCCATCCTTCTACAATCCCATCTTCTTTACTCAGTCTAAACTATACACTTACAAAAATGTCTACCCCTCTCTTCCAACCACATTTCACAGTGGAAATTTAGCCACATAAACCCTTTCTTCTGTAATTTCCCCATGTCTTTCCTTCTTAATTTTAACTCTTGTAAGAATACCTTGTGCAACTCATTCCTTATCAGGTTCACTAATACATTCTCTCTCCTCAGCATTTTATAATCTTACTCTGCAAACCCTGTTCCACCACCTTCTACAAACAGTGCCCCATTGTGTCTCCAGTACTGAGCCATGCATTCTCTTTTGTGCAGCCTACAGACTGACATACGCTTACTATCAAGCAGCAAAAGATCCACGATTCAGGCAACTATCTCTACAAAAAGGAGTGACCTGTATCTCTTCCCTGAAATTCTCCTGGTACTTCGGCCAGCACTCCTTTGCCCCACCCTCTAACACCCTCTTTACTCCCATACTGCTGCCCCTTCATCATATTACTACCTTCCTTCCTTTATCCATTCTAGCTCCACAACTCAAATGCCACTATGTTTATTCTCTACATTTGTGCACAAGTACTCCATCCTCTCTCTTTACATAGAACGTGGGCATTCAGACAGCCTAGTCTCTCCTCATCCTAAGTGACAATTTATGATAAATCTTACTGGCAGTCTCATGTGACACAGTACAGACAGAAATGTCATGCAGCTTCTCCTTCCCATCTTATGTTTTTCCCATTTAACAAATAAAACAATACAAAATATCAATTGCTGTAGTATACATTTTATAACAAACAGTATTAAAATTTAAGGTAGAAAAGTAAAGACAAGAATAAATCACTGGCAGAGGTTGCCCATTGGTTTGCAGACTCCCAGTTTACATTTTGTTTTATCATACATGTAGAAATAAGATAGAAAGTTAATTCTCAAGACCTTCCTCACCATCACACTTCTCCCATCGACAGTACCAAAATTATATAAAATATAATTTCAATACTCTACTTGCAGTAATCAACATTACCCTCTGCAAAAATGAATACATTGAATACCCTTTTTCCACCACGGCAGCTTTGCCAACAATTATCTAGTAACAAACATTTTGTGGCGCACCCTCAGACATACTACTGTGCATTACAGGTTAAAGTATGCCATATACAACCTGCAATAGAATAGTAAAGAATACATGTAATAGCGTTATCAGGACCCAGGGTTGGGGCAAGATCTTTACTGCATAAAATAGTGCGGACCATGTCACCATTTACCAAAGGGTAACAATTGCTTGATTCTTTACTGGCTCCTCTCTCATACTCTTATGCAACCCAGTAGGGCTGCTTTAGCTTATTCTTTAAGCTTAGTGCTTCTTGTCCCCTTAGTTCTCCCTGTTGTCTTTATTATCTTAGACACAGCACCATCATCTGTATTAAATTCATCTAGTATTCCACACAATCTCCCTTCTCTAGGCTGAAGATATCATCCTACCTTATACAGAGAGCACGCTGTTAGTCCAAGTCATGGGCAGCAAAGGAGCAAACAACACAAAAATAAGAAACAACAAATAGAAAATACAGTAGTACATTAAGCACAACAACCCCCTACCAATTCTCACATGTGTTACTCTCTGATATCCATCTCTGTATTTGTTTCTGAACTTTGGCTCCACAACATGATTTTGTCATTGTAGTTTGTCTGACAGCCACTGCCTCTTTGACCAGCCTATGGTTTTCTTTCCTCTTCTGGTGTAAGCCATTTCCTTTCTAGCCTCTAAGAATGAAAATGTTCAGCTCACCTGGGTCCCCCACCCACTGTTGCTAGGCACAGTACTGTCCTTGAGTGGGGATCAGTCTCCATAGTCCTTGTTTCCTGTTCCTACATTATCACCATGTGCATTCACCTAGATTATCCCTGATTACTGCCAAAGGCCATTATGTCACAGTGCCTTTCTGGCACCTGAACCACCTCGACTGGTATTCAGAAGTTGCTGCACTTCTCTAAGAATGTCCTTCAACTCCATCACCTCCTGAATATCCATCATTTTTGCCTTGTCTGTACCACTGTCCTTCCACTATGATATCCCCATCTGGATTACCTTATAATGAAAATCAGTGGCTTTCTCCAAAGCTTGATAGTTATACTCACTACACTTTCACCCTTTTAGAAGATCATGATTAACTAGGTAATGCCCACCTAATCACAACTTCTCTTCTCATATTGGCCACCCCAGAGAAAAGCTGTATATGCTTCTAGAGAATCTCATTCAGGAAGTCCTCTACAAATCACTCTCTTCCCAGACATTTTAATAACCTTTTAGCCATACCAATTGCCTTATTTCACTGCCTAATCTTAAAAGTTAAGGTTTAACTATTACCAATGAACCATTTGCTTTCATGACCTTGTGGACATGATCCACCTGGAGGCTAACATTTGGTATATCCTTTGTCAACAACAATAACCAATGCACAACAAGAACAGATGCATTAGCAGCTTCCATTCATTCTGGCAGGCCAACTATTCTAAAATTATACTGATGTAGTCTGCCTCCAAGGTCACTTATCTTCTCTCTCAAAGTGATAATTTCATCTTGAAGCCTGGATTATTCACAGTCATTACTCATTATTCCTTCTTCTACAATGTTCTTAATGTACCTTCTTAACTGCTATCCTCCTGGCCACCAATCTGCCTGTCTGGATTACTAACTTTGCTACAGTCTTATTCATATTGCCTTCCATGATGGTATGGCAGACTAATCTGAGCTCACAGAGATAGCTAATGATACCTTCTAAACACCTTGCCTTCATTTCCAAAAATCAACAGGAGGATCAGTCACAAAGTCAACACAAACAGAAATACCCAGAAGGATCTTAAAAACTAAATGTTCATGCATACTTGTTCAGATTTTACAGTGCCCACATGAACATAAGTGCAGGAGAATCAATCTTGCCTGTCTGCTGAAGGTTTTCATACAAACCATGCCATAAAGTCCTAACCTACCTCTGCCACCATCTTCATGTGTTTCGATACATGATGTCCCTGTAAGAAAACACATGCAGTGTATGCTGTGACCAGGCTACAGTTTATATGTGAAGTGATATTGTATATAATTCACCTATTCATGCCACTAATCTTATGCATGATCCACCGAAATAGATAAAAGCATGGGGGAGTGGGACAATCCTGATGCCGGTATCTAATCCTCGTCAGATTATTCTAAAAAACATCATTCCTGCAGGGACAATTACTTCTCTTCTAGCTCTGTTATCCTGCTATCTCAAGTTTCTGTCTCCATGACTGACTTTTCTGCATTTATATTGGCATGATGAAGCATATTAGTAAATCATTTATGACACTGCTGTGCTGTTTAACTGCTGCCCCCACATGGTATT
The DNA here is from genome assembly GCF_019279795.1 of Protopterus annectens. Taxonomy (NCBI): domain Eukaryota; kingdom Metazoa; phylum Chordata; order Ceratodontiformes; family Protopteridae; genus Protopterus; species Protopterus annectens. The sequence continues at coordinate 205,881,941 of NC_056751.1, forward strand.
TACAACATGGGCCATTGCCACACTGCCTTCTTCCAAAAGGAGGGCTATCACCCTTGCTTCCAAACAGGAGCTGACAGCATGTCCTGAATGCCTTATAACAGGCATGCATTTTTGGAGAGTTGAATTTGCTCAGGATCTGCTGTCTTCTTCTTCCTCCAGACATGCATACATCTGTGAGCACATGACATACAGTTATACTCTGTATGGTGTGACAGCTATAGACACATGTGTAACCTAGTTATATATACTATACTCAAAGGAATAGCTAAGGAGTGTGCCCCAATATTGCTATGGGGACATATAAGAATGCATACAGAGTTGAACATACCACTGCCTGGTATGTGCATTCCTCACTGGGCTCATCTGTTATGTTTGGACATAGATAAGTGCCGTGTAAGCCAGCTAACAACAGTAAAGAACACATGAAGAGGTAGCATACCTCTCAACTGTACAGATTTCTGCAGAATGTCCAGGTTTTTGTCTCATATTTTAGGTCTTGTTTCTCATAAAATTGTGTTTTTCTGGCAAATCTTTGGCAAACCATTGAAAACCAAAGTCAGAAAAAAAGACAGACATTTGACTTTCAGACTTCAGACCCTTCAAATAATCCATGCTAATGCAAAACATTATTCTATCAACTTTCTAAGTTTGTTAGAGCAATATTTAAAAAGTGTCCCTATTTTTGGACTTTCATCCCCACATTATTTATGGCTTTGTCCAGATTTCTTATTCTTAGAGGTTGACAGGTATGGTATGTAACCATAGGAATAATTTGCTAAATAATATAGGCCAGCATATACATTGATGGAGCACTACATGAGCTTTTTCAAGGTTTTGGTTCAAGGTTTTAGCTGCAGGGCCACATGCTCTTTCTTACTGGTTCCAGCATATGCATTGCACAGGCCATGCCATCACAGTTTATTTATTTATTAATTTACATTTGTTTACCGGGAAGTTCCTACTGGACGCAGGTCCTTTTTCAGCGGATGCCTGGGGAGAAAAGCTCCACATCATTGTACATGATAAATAGAGATACAAAGTTGCAGCAATAGTAAACAACATTACAGGTTGTTGGCTTTAAAACAATAACAAGATATTGATTATCAACAGTATATACAGTAAATGTTGCAAGTTAACATAGTTTATTGTAGTTTATAATATTAGTAACAAAGTTGTCAGACAAGATGTTAAAGTATGTAACGACAACTAGCTATTTCTGACTGTGGTTAGTAGTGTCGGTAGTACGGTTGGGTTAAGAGTCTAGGTGTGGGGGGGTAAAGGTGGGGGTGTTAGTCTGGATTAGAACAAGGACAAAGCCAGTGCAAATGTAAGTGGAATTTGAGCGCAGTCTTGAAAAGGCTGCTGGAAGGTAGAGAAGTTATAGAGGGTGGAAGATTGTTCCAACGTTTAGATATGGTACATGAAAATATGGCTTCTCCTGCTGAGATTTTGGGTTTGATAACAGTGAGTTGATTTTTGTTGCTTGATCTTAGGCTCTAGTTGGGTGATAGGGATGGAGAAGGGTTTGAAGGGACGGGATGTTAAGGGGGTGGTTAATATGTTTATGAGCGAGGATGAGTTGATTAAAGTGAAGGAGTTGTGGGAGTTCTAGCCAGTTTAGTTCTTTAAGGGAGATACAATGATGGCTGCAGTAGGAGGTTCCAGTGACAAATTTAGCAATTTTGCTGTAACAAGCATCCAGCTTGTGTAGGTCTGTCTGTCTAAGGTTGGTAAGTGTGGGGAGATTATCTGGGAATTGGCTATGGAGATTCAAGCCGACTTGGTTAGGAATTGGAGACTTTGATATAATGCACCCAGTTTGTTGTGAACGTTTTTATTGTGAGAGATATGTGGGTGTCAAATCTAAGTTTGTTGTCTATTTCCACACTAAGTAATTTTGTGTGTTCTGATGGAGAGATGATGGTATTGTCTTTGGCAAGAATGTTGAAGTGGGGGGTGTTTTGGGTGGCTTTGGAAGGTTGGAACAGGAGAAGTTTTGTCTTACTTGGGTTGAGTAGGAGCTGAGCATTGGATAGCTAGCTATCTACAGAAGAGAATGATTCCTATAGGCAGGCAGTTACAACTAACAGTTATGTACAGGAAAAAGCTTATCTTGATATCATGGTATTCATTGTTGCCGGTACAAATTGCATATAATGTACACATTTATGCAATATTGCTAACCTAATGAAACATGAATGACTCTTCATGGTTTACCATCCTTAGGAAGATAAAAAAATGACAAACTTGTAGAGTTTCATGTATTTCTTCAGAGCTGTCTGTAAATAAAAAAACAGCTATTGTTTCTCTTAATATCTCTGTCAAAATGTGCAGCATAACTTCCAAGATCAACAAGACTTAGCACACAACATGGTGGTGCACCTCTATAACAAAGCAATTTTATTTGTCTATGAAATAATTCATTAATCTGAATCACTTTATTTTTTTACTTATTTATACTGAAGTTTTACATTAAGACGGCACAACATGACTTCTACACATAAAACCATCCTGACACTCCTACTGTATTTTACCATTTACAACTTTGCAACAGTTTACTTTAAAATAAGCCAACAATCTGCTATCCTACTATGTGTACCCTAAAATCCAGAACCACACCATAGTTAGTCCCACTTCAGATATAATCACTCTCTAGTAAATGTCTACCTGACACCCTCAGCATCCAGCAAAATAACCACGTATCTGAAGTTAGACATCAGACACAACATAATTAACCCCAAAACAACCATATTCTCAATCAAATCATACAGCTACATAATGTCACACAACTCTCTCTCTCTTTTTTTATTAGCCTGATACTTTTGATCCACTCATATGCCTCCATTCAAAATTTCCCTGAATTCCAACTCTACTTCAATCCCCTCTTTTGTATTTTGCACTCAGCAACACACTGCCACCTATTATTTTCACTCACTCACTACTTCTATCTCTTTCCCCAATAACTTTTGATTGAACCCATAGACCATTTTGTACCGTACAGCTACTGCAATGTACATTCAACTTAAACCACACCTAAAGAGAGCTATCTCTTCCCAAATATCTATGCAGATTTATAACAGTTATACCCAGTGCATTTCTTAGTCTGAGGATGTCAGAGAGGAATAAATGGCTATTCCAGCTCAGTTATGGGTTTGTTAGTGGATAGTAAGGCTATGTTGGCTGAGTATAGGTTTCTGTAGGTTGATAAGACTAGGGGATACTTTTTAGTCTCTGTCATTTTTTGCAGTTTATGTACAAGGTTGTGGACTACAGCTAGTTGTGAGTATTTGAGGTGATGAGGTAGTTCTAGTCAGTTAAGTTTTTTTGAGGGCAGTGCAGTGATAGACTCTAAAAGGGAGGATGCATTCAAGCCTAGCAATTTTATTGTAGCACTGTTGTAGCTTGGTGGCTTGGTATAACTGGAGATTTACAAGTAAAGGCAAGGAATAATTGTTAATGGCACAGAAAACCCCATTCTGAACTGACACTCCATCTCAAATGCTCTAGTTAATGCAAAAACTCTTAGGAATAAGTGTGATCAAATTAGCAGTTTCCTGAATGTACACTCATCAGACTGACCACCACCAAATCCTAGTTCAAACAAGTCCACCCTACAATATTTCCACAGACCATAGTTATATCCTTGATACCAGATCAGGGTACAGACCAGGCAGAGGTAGCTTCCTCTTGTTTAAACCTCACCTAAATATCTCTACCATGGTCCAAGCTAATGCTTTTTCTGTCACTGATCCAAACTGATTATTTTTACTAATTCCTCTTATCATTAACAACTCACTTTTTATTGATGTAACTGGCCTACCACAACCATCTTTCATCAAAAGGCTTCAATCCCTCATTCGTTGTCTTATTTCTAAGATTACCAGACTCAAAGACCCAGTCCTCCTGGGTAACTATCTCAACTTTCTTGGTCTTAGTTTCAGTGACATGACTCAGTTTATTGCAGACCTATTTCTTTTTCAGCTCATTGAAGACTCTGCACATCCTAGCCCTCTCAAACATCACTGTATACTTGACCTGCAAAGAACCGATCAACCCTCAAAAATCTCAAGCATCAGTGTTCTGTCACTCACTGTCAGGGAGCACGGACCCACTTACTTTGGCATTCACAGCCTCACTATCAAGTATCCCATATCCCATCAGGTTGATCTCCTTTTGACAGATATCTCAAAATAATATCATCAAATTACAATCACACCGCAAAGCTTTAGACTGGTCTTCCATTCTTACTGCCCAAGACCCAAACAAAATGTTGAATATTATTCTGCAGACACTTTCCAAAGAAAAGGAAATAAGATTTCTAGGTAGTTGAAGTTTCCTAGTTTTGAGAAGATAGGAAGAGACTTACTGTTGATCCATTATGATGAAAGAACTAATTAAGTTAATTTATTGTGGTAATGCTGATATGGTACCAGGGGAAGATGGTACAGGTCATACCATTTATAAGTACATGATGGGTTCTGAAAAAGTTAACTTTTTATGAGTTTTAAATGAATGGCTGAACCCAGAATTGAATTTTCTGGATATACACAGAGGCTTCATAAAATTTATATGGAAAACCAAAAGGGACAAAGTTAAGCTGGAAATGTGAAGGTCATTATTTATGTGTAAAGCTGACTACAAAATTTTGATGGGTATATTATTAAATATAAATATGAAGATAGGCAAAATTGTTAGGTGATGACATATATTATAGAAACATGTCACATAAATGATATGATTCTTTTACTGAAATAAGAAGTGCAAAGAATAGTATTTGGGATTATGGCCTTCGTGCGAAAACTAAATTACTTTTAAGGAGTATATATGCAGCTTCTTTGGTGAGACCAGTTGTACATGGATGGTCAGATGAGCAGATTAAGATGGAAGTGGAAGTGAAACATGACTGGTATTTAAGTTCTTTACTGTTTTTGTCTAATAATTATTGGGGTCTTTCTTGCAGTAGACAGTAATGTGTGACAAGATGGAATAGGGCTTTTTCAATATATCTCTTCCTTTAGTCATGAGTTATATGGATGATTTAGTGATATTAGTACAACATAATTGTTGGATCAAGACTGTTTTTGATTGTTTGATAAACATTTTAAAGATGGTTAGCTTATCTATTGACAAGGACAAATACTATAGCTACAGAGATGAGAGAACAATTAGTAATATCCTTTGGTAAAAAGCCAGTTATGATTTTAGATATACAGTTTGGTGCTGTTGATGTAATGTGTGAGTAGTGGTGTCTTAAAAAACTGAAATCTATAGTTACAGTGTAGAACAATTGCGAGTTAACTTACCTAAAAGTTCTATCTTCTGCATTTTCATTTTAGGTAAATTAAATTACTTGAGTATAATTTGTATGGTTCCTACTGAATTAGAGGTGCAGTTACGGGGATTATACTTTTCTGTTGCTTGATTTTCATGCTTAAATTTGTTCCAAAGGGGCATATTATATAACTCAGTTGATACGTTACATTTTGTTTGATTAACCAATAGTATTTTTGAACTCTTGATATCTATACTAGTTTTTACAAAACTTAAAACCAAGTTGTATACCCCATTAAGTCATGTAGTTTCTATCTGCTATGGAGAAGCATAGCTACAGTGGTGAGAAGCGGGCAGCTGACCTGGGCACAAGGTAGTTGATGGCATGATCAAGAGATGCTGATCAATCATACTGCTTTACTTTATTTCTGTACCAGCATGTTTAAATGTCAGTACAGAAATGAATGGCTATACTGCTTTTGCAGTCAGAACTGCAGCTTGTGTGGTATAAGTTATAGCAAGTTGGTTGATCTAAATGTAGCAAGCAGTTTGCTATACTTTAAGAGCAAAAAAGTAGGATGAAATTTTTTGAATGATTCAGGTTAATGTTGTTGGGTGGTAGATTGGGAAAAGACACACAAACTCCCCACAGCCATAGTGTCAGACCCCATCTACTGCTCTGATGCTAAGTGGAGTTTTGTGCGTCTGACAGCTTAAAAAGGAAAACGATTATTTGCACAGGTGAACAGGCAGTTTACCAAAAGGGTAAGGCCTGGACATATTCTCTAGATTCTTTACCTTAGTCTAGGTAATGTTTATATGCAGAAGTAAGAGGAAATTATTTTGTGATCAATGCTCAGATACATTTGAATAAAGACATCAAAAGGACTATAGTAAACAGGAAGCATAGATTTAGTCATGTGGCAGAGAGGGAACAATTTTTATGCCACCATTTGTTGGGTATGCTCACAGACAAGTGGGCCATGAAATACAAATGCTAGACCAAACATCTCTTTTTTTTTTTTTTTTTTTTAATCATGAAACTCAAGTTGCATAATTTGCTATAGAATATCTCTCCATTCCATCATGAAACTCAAGTTGCATAATTTACTATAGAATATCTCTCCATTCCTTTATTTACAAAAGAACCAGCTGAAACATTGATACCTGCACTCTCAGACTGTCCAACTTTTGGGGAAAAAAAGATCTGGTATTTGATCCTTTTGTTGACTGAGGAAGATGATATATGACATGATTGTTTATAGGTCCTCTGCTGGAGTAAACTTGAGTTGCATTGCTAGAAGAGACAAAAAATGTTCGAATATATATGGTTCCTGTGGAAAGAAAGGACTGGAGAGATATTGTATAGCAAATTATTCAACCTGAGTTTCATGATAAAAATCTATATAATTTTCATTGTGGCCAAAAGGGTGGGACGATTACTCATTTGTGTTTTACATTGTCGTTATGAGTTAATTTATTTCCCTTCTTTTTTATTATTGCATTGTGATTATCTTCATTTTCTGTTAATTGAAATTTACTCAGGCAGATGGAATCTTGGTTTAAGATGTCATCTGAATAACACACTCAGGAATGCAGCAGCTCTTAATATTGTACTGTACCAGTCACCTGAGGTGGAAGTAGAGCATATAGATCTTTCATCTTTCAGCACCTAAGGTAAGTGTACTACCTACGGAGTCACTGACACTGATTCACAAGTAATAACCCAACAGAATTAGTACAAGCTTGTAAACTTCCATGATTATCGATACATATCTTTAAGTAGGCTTCCCTTTGCTTCTTTTTATTTGCTTAATAGCTTTATATAGCTTTATGGTGAACTTGCTTGGAATTATACAAAGCATGTGAGATGAATGTATTTTTTTTTTGTCAGATTGCTTACTAGTCTTTTTTTTTTTTTTTTGGATGGGGGATGATCTGATACTATCTATTATTGCAAATATTGCAGTTTCTTACCAAGTTCAATCTTCTTAGCCATAAACTTATGAAAGACCCGGTCTAATCTTTGAAGTACATACAATGAAATAAATATGTATCCAAGCATCAATATGTAACACAGACTGAAGATTTCTAAACAAAAACTACATAAATTAAATAAGAAGGCCTTCTCTATACAAGATTGGAACAACTCATTTTTCAAATCATATTAAATCAAATCAAATTTCACATATTCAGACCCCAAAATGAGTGTGAAAGAACCAGAGCTGGAGGTGTACCCATCTTTATTAAATCCAAATACCCCTTGAGACTGGTGAAACAGGATGACTCTCTTGAGCTACTCCATGTCCAAATAACTATAGGTAAAATATCCTTCCACATCATAGTTAGCTACAGGTCCCCCACCATGAACCAGGAGAAGTACACTACCCGGGCATGCTAGAGTCGCTCAGTATACAGCCAAACACTTTGTCCATATGAGATTTCAAATATCCTTCCATCGAATGGGAGACTTAGATGAGCACAAACACAATTGCTACGAGGTTTCTTGACTTTGCTAATTCAAATGCCTTGGAAGAGTTGGTCCACACCCCTACAAGGGGATCAAATGCCCTGAACCTAGTGCTCACCAAGCACTACCCCCTGTGTGTTTTCCTCCCTGGTAAAGTCAAACTGTAAATCTGTCTTGCTTGAAATAAAGATCAAACCTGATACCCCCACAGGAATAAAAAAAAATGAAAAATTTCTCCAAAGCAAACTATTGCCTACTAAGCAATGGTATAAAAAAGTTTTGAAGACCCTGCTGACATAGCCAACAATGACTCCTATGCAGAGGAGTATACAAATGCCCTATATAATCTCTTAAACAAATGCATTGACTCGGCTGTACCTAATAGGAAAAAAACAGGTCCTGATGAAAAAACAAGCCACCCTGGTGGACTTTAAGTCTAAATAAGTTATACAACAAAAGAAAGAAACTGATATCTAAGAAGAGGAACAAGCAAATAAGATATCTTGTAAAATTCTCTAAGGCTAGTTGTCAAAGGAAAAATATACTTTAAAAATGATCAATACATGGTAGGTTCAGGTTAAGGCACTTTAATCTTGCAGCAAGGAGACAAAAACGTGCTAATACAGAGTTTGTCTAACTAGAATCAGGAAATGCAGGCATTTTTATACATTTTCTAATAAGACATTGCCTACCAAGCTGATGTAGTAAATCACAAGTTTTAACATCATTATTACGTTGTGCTTGTTTATACGATTTTCTGCTTGTGCTATCAATTTTTGTGAGAAACTTCCTAAGAAAAACAACGTGGCCTTGGCTACATATAGATTAGGTTAGATATATGGAATGTTACCATTCACGGTACTATGGCTAATATGAGCACAAAGCAAGTATAGATTGCAGTTCATTTCTCTCTTCCTCCTGCAGCTGTGCGTGTTCTCATACTTCGAACAGAGCTAATTGTTCAAAATCATTACATTACAGAATATGACATTGTTCATTCATTTCTTCCTGACCTAGCAGATAATCACCTACTTCTCAAGTATATTTCCAAAAGGTATAAACGTGAATATTGCTGTGCTAGCAATTACTAGGTCAGAGGGCATCTTGCAAGTTTCAGAAAGCACACTGCAGTTTCAAAAGCATCTTTTAGTCTCATATGAAATTCAGCTGTATATAAATAGTGCATATAAAATAGAATGAAAAACGTGTTAACTTATTTAGTTCCTAATTAGCATTAAGCACACACATTAATATATATTTTTCTGACATTTCCCCCCTGTTAATACTTTTTAATTCTATTTTCAAAAGAATAAACAGTTTGCTTCTTCTCCTAACCTCTTCCATTCAGGATTTGCAGTTAAGAGAGTCATTTGGTTTAAACTTATGAAAGTGTTTCACATTTCAATAACTCTTCAATTTCAGTACTTTGATACAAAGTCTCAGAAACTGATATATCTATAAATTCTTTGATTAACTTTTTCATGCAGGGAATAGCACAACAAATGCATGCTCCTAATAGGATTAATCCCACACAAATGGAAATCAGGATGTTCATTAGGATGGAACCCCTCCCCCCAAACAAATTCCGGAAAACGTCCGTCAGAGGGTTTGGGCCTGGTTTGGTCATGGTCGACACTTGCTGGATCACCTCAAGATGGTCATTTATTTCGTGCTGGTTGTCAGGAATATATGAACAACATTCATCTTTGATTAAAGTGCATGTACCACCTCTCACTGCTAGGGTGAAGTCGAGAGCAATGCGGTTCTGAAGCACCACAGTTCTCATAGCATTCAGTTCATCAGTCACTAATTTGAGAGCAGAAAAAGTTGCATTGCTCATAACTTCGAGACATTTAGACAGTTTTCTCAGCTCCCAAATCAATTTCACTACACCATATGCAGGGGCTATGCCTGCCCATGATATAATGGTGTCACTCAAGTCCATGTGTGTCAGTTTATCATTGTTTTTTACAGAGTTATGGTTTCTCCACCCTGCTTCGATTCATCCTACTGGATTCTCGGGTCTCTTAATCGGACTTCTAGGTTTACTGCTGACCTCTCTGATGATTCAAATTTTTCCCTGAGGCAAAGCTGCAGTGTGTCATATGGCCGGAACCAGGTAACCCAAAAAACAACTGCTGGACCAATTCTCAGGTAGCCATTTATATGCCTTTTTCCCACAAACAAAATAACAATTCTCTACTTTAGTATTGATATAAGCTTGCCCTGCATGAAACATTTTCTTATCAATAATAGAAAGCTGTTTTAAAAGAACAGGATTATGTTGTATCTCATCAACACTCTTATGCATCTTAGTGAAATACGCATCATAGTTTATATCACAAATAGTTTTAGTCTTACTGGGTTTAATATAACATTTATAAGGAACAGTCACATTGCAATTGCTCCAACCCACCTGAATAGTGTAATTCTTGTAAAAACATGCAATCCCTTTTTGTGTAACAGGTAGGTACAATGCTATTTTGTCTTGTGATTTCACAGGTGTAGTATCAAAAATCAAGTTTTCCCAGGTCTCATTGACCCCTAGGGGGACGGCAGTCATTAATAACCCCCTGTATGCTGTCGGTATAGCTGTGCAAATCCAGCAGTTCAAAACATTGAAAGCCCCAGCATACACATATTTAATTGCTTGGTAAGTGTTAAAGTTTGGATGCCAGTCTATGAGTAATGCATCACATTTGATCAGTTCAACTTTTGTGGCTGGGAAAAGGAAAGGCCACAACAAAAAGATCAATGTTATCAGTATAGCTATCAGAATAATCATGCAAATTTTCTGAGGTTGTTCTGCATCTCTGTTTACTCTATACCTGGTCATTTTGTTCTCGTTGTACAACAGTAACAAGATTTTTGTCCAGTTCAAAGTTCTTAACCAGTTTACAATGTGTCAAATGAATCCAGGACGCTCGCTCTGCGATCTTAACTGCAGTGGGTGTCAACCGTAGTACCTGGTACGACCCTTCTCACTTCGGAGAACTCCAGTTCTTTTTCTTCACGACCTTCACCCAGACCCATGCACCTGGGGTGACTGCTGCTTCTGATGGTCTGGTTTGCTCTTTATCTGAAACAGAATTTAACTGCAAAAGTTTGTTATTCAAAAATCGCCTCATATACCCAGCAAGTGAACTGTCCGCCTCCTGTTCTGCAGGCATGAGAGGTTTCCATTGAGGTGTATAATATGCCCTCCCAAACAGAATTTCAAAAGGAGTTAACCCTTTTGCATTTGGAACAGTTCTCATGCTCAACAGTGCCAGAGGTAGACAGTGCACCCAGTTCTTTTGTGTCTCACTAATCAATTTCCTCAGCTTATTTTTCAAAACCCCATTATGCCTCTCTACTAATCCTGCAGATTGGGGGTGGTATGCGCAATGAATTTTCAGAGAAATCCTGAAATAACGGCTGAGTTGTTGTATAGTTTGATTTACAAAGTGTGTGCCATTGTCACTATAAATCTTTTCCGGTATGCCAAATCTAGGAATAATTTCTTTAACGAGGACTTTTGCAACAGTAGCTGCATCTGGATTTTTAGTTGGAAAAGCTTCCACCCATTTGGAAAACATATCTATAATGACAAGGCAGTACTTCTTATTTTCGCATTTGTTCAGCTCTAAAAAATCCATACAAATAGTATGGAATGGATATGGTGGTGTAGGGAAACTCCCTTGCTTAGGTTTTAATCCCCCTTGCGCATGATGCTTGTTACAAACATGGCATGCTGCACAAAACTTTTTTGTGTAGTTTGTAAATCCATACGTTGTAAACACTCGATTCACTAACTGTACCATCCTCCCTGTTGAGACATGGCACTGCCCATGGCTCAACAAAGCTGCATATCTAAACAAGTTAGATGGCAAAATCGGTTTCTTCTCTTTGGACATGTACAGTCCCTTCTCAAGGATTGCTCCTCATTTTATCCACTTTTGTTTTTCTACATTTGTAGTAAGTGTCTGCATTGTTTTTAACATTTATAAGTCTAAAATCTCAGATGGTTGTAATTCCTCACTCAAAAGAAATACTTCTGAAGCTGAAGCTGCTTGTTTTGTAGCTGTATCAGCCCTCGCATTACCTTTTGAAATTCTATCCTGTTGCTTGGTAAGAGCTATGCATTTGCAAATAGCTACTTTCTGAGGTAACTGAATAGAGTCTAACAAGTCTAAAATAAATTGCACATGGTTAGTTGGTTTACAAGTAGATGTTATCATTCCTCTATTTTTCCACTGCTGCACAAAAACATGTACAGTAGAAAAAGCATACTGACTGTCAGTAAAAATGTTCACTCTCTTACCTTTTGCCAAGGTACATGCCCTTGTCAAAGCAATCAATTTTGCTGCTTGTGCAGATAAGTTGTGTGGTAAAGACTTTGCTTCTAAAATCTCAGTATCAGAAACTACTGCATACCCCACTAGATTCTGTCCTGTAGGACCCCTCCTGCATGAGCCATCCACATAGTATGTCACCTCGGTATCATCCAAGGGAACATCTGTAAGATCTTTTCTAGGTAGTGTCTTTTGCTCAATCTTCTGCAGGCAGCAGTGTGGTTTGCCATCTGCAGGGGTTGGGAGCAAGGCTGATGGATTCAAAGTTGTGCATCATTCAATTGTCATATGAGGTTGGCTCAACAGTATAGTCATACAGGAAAGATGTCTAGCAGGAGAAAGATATGCTACTTTTTCTTGCAGTAAAATAATCGCAACTGCATGAGGCACTCTCAATGTGAGAGGGTGGAACAATACTACTGAGGCTGAAGCCTGCACTGCCATTGCAGCTGCAAGTACTGCTTGTACACAGTGGGGCAAGGATCGCGCCACTGGGTCTAGCTGTGATGAATAGTAAGCTATGGGGCGTTGTTTGTCCCCATGCTGTTGTGTTAACACTGATGTCATATAAATTTGCTTACAATCTACAGTTTGGAAAAATCATTTATGATAGTTTGGTAATCCTAAAACTAATGAAGAAGCTATCAGTTGTTTCAATTTGCAGAAAGCTGATTCTGCTTCTGGTGTCCACTGTAATAGATCTTGTGCTGCCATCGGCTTTTTGAATATCAAGTTGGTCAGCGGAGCAGATTCCAAAGCATAGTCTGGAATCCAACTCCGACAAAAGTTAGTAGTACCCAGGAAGGACATCATTTCCTTCTTGGTAGTTGGTTTAGGTGCTTGTAATATTGCTGTTTTTCTGTCTTCATCTAATATTCTGCCTTCTTTGGATATTACATATCCCAGGTATTTAACTTGTTTTCTCCAAAGTTGCAGTTTGTTTTTGTTTACCTTGTGTCCTTGAGTGGCTAAAAATTGTAGTAATGCTATGGTATCCTCTCTGCATTCTTGCTGGGTGGGGGCTGCCAGCAGAATGTCGTCTACATAAAGTAAAATCTGACTGCCTTTCGGTGGGATAAATCCCGCCATTTCTTGTGCAAATATTCTTGGACTTTCACAATATCTTTGTGGTAGTCTCGTATATGTATACCATTTCCCCTGAAATGTAAATGCAAACCAGTGTTGGCTGTCAGGGTGTATCGGTATTGAGAAAAATGCATTGCTAATATCTACCACAGAAAAATACTTTTGTTGAGGTCTCAAATCATTTAACAAAGTGTGTGGATCTGGCACTGTAGGTGTCCTGGGTATAACTGCGTCATTTACAGCTTGTAAATCTTGGACCATACGCCATTCTCTGTTTGCTTTCCTAAAAGGAAATAAGGGTGTATTACATGGTGAATCAGGAGATTCTATCAAGACTCCCTCCTTAAGTAAGGCCGCTATTATAGGTTTGATTCCTATCTCTGCATCCTTTCTCAAGGGATACTGTCTTTTTTGAGGTCTAAATGATGATTTTGGCATAATAGTAACTGGTCCTGCTGTACAAATAAGTCCTTCATCTGATTTCCCTGTTGACCAGAGAGTCTCTGGTATGTCTCATAAGGCTTTTTCCTCTTCCTCTAGTAAGAGTGCTACTCAGCTATCCTCACTTGCCTGTGAGTGTACAGCTGGATGTGTCTGCGTCATCCAATTTAGTTTCTGCTTTTGTACTCCCTGTTCGAAAAGTTCTAATTCTGTCTGTTTTTCCCACCTTGTGACTTTTTCTCCTAGGTCTGCCCACTTCACATTTCTATTTTTAGTTAAACTCACATGTGGTAATCGATTAGATTTGTAAAGTGCTAGAAATTCCTGGGGCAATGAACAGCTTATTACACTGTTTCCTTCTGTGTCCCAGTACAAATTTCGTAATACTAATCTGTTAGCATGGTTTCTAAACAGTTCTTGCTCATATTCTTTATCAGGTCCTGGTCTGTTACAGTAATATAGAGTGCAATGCAACAAATGCTGTTTATCAGTGTCAAGGGAGGGGGATTTACTGATGACTACATTCATCAGTTCTTTGGTTACTGCCCCTGGACCAGTCGTAACTAAGTCCTGGCTGTACTAATAAAATGTTTCACCCTCCGGTCGCACTACAAAAGTATCCATTTGTCGCTGTGCTTCCATACCCTGCATAGTTGGAACTACGGCTATGCCAAATATCTGCATTAGGTCTCTGCCCAAGAGATTCGCTGGGCATTTTGAGAAACAACAATTTTGCTTTTCTGGGTCATCCCTGAAACTGGGTCAATTATTGCTATGTTGTGGGAGAGTGGCTCCCGATACAGCTGTCCATTAGCTGCTTTCACTAATATGTAATCAAGTGATTCTGAATTCTCTGGTAGTTTGGAAGGATGTATCAGGGTCCGTGAAGCCCCTGAGTCACACAGGAATTTAACTTCCCTCCCCTCTACCAGAAGTGTAACTTCTGGTTTTGTGTCTGCTAAGTAGAGCTCTAGGCTCAATAATGCTAAGTCCAAAATTTCATTTTCTTCATTATCTGTGATTCCATGCACATCCTCTACCTCTTCTATCACATCCTCTACCCCTTCTACTACATTTGCACTTGTCTTTTCTTGTTTATTCTTTTCCAGTGATTCTTGACTACCATATAGTCAGTCCTCACCCTCCTTGTTTTCTGTGGTTACCTTTTTATTTTGCCTGCAATGCCTTGTTAAATGTCCCTTTTTCCCACATTTAAAACATTCACCCCTTTTCTTTCTCTCTTCAAAGTCCTCTGATCATTTATCAGTTTGTTTGTTTCTCTGAGTATATTTCTTACCCTTCTTCCCAGTTTGTACTACAAAGACTTCTGATCCATCTTCTACTGCAAATACTTGAGTTTTCTTTTTCTTTTTGCTATTAAAATGCCTTTTGGCATGTCTTGCATATTAAGTAATGACTGTAATCTACTTGTACGATGATCTACCATGTGCTTTGTAATAAAGCTGCTAATGGGTGCAATGCTGCCTTTCAAAAATGCATTCTTTAGTTGTTGCTCATATGGGGAATCATGTGTTTGGTCTTCAGGTACCTGCATTCTACAATGGTTTTTAAAACATTCTAATAATCTGGCATAATAGAGCTCAGTGTCTGTTATTGCTAAAGTGTATTAGTTCTGGTTTATGCACTTGAGCTTCAGGCCAGTTATTTTACATTAAGAAGGTTTGTGGTCTGCACTCTTGTGGGAGGAGAGGCTGGACTCTGCCTTCTGAGCTGGGAATTTCTGGTTAAAGGTTTATAGTGCCTGCATATTTGAACTGTTTCTTACTGAAATTGGTACACCTTGTTTGCTGTAGCATAGACTAGATCCAGGCCTGCTGAATCTAGCTTTGTTTGTATGCTTGTTGTTTGCTTGTTATTTCCCTGGAACGCTAATTCCACCTAAAATGCAGCTTCTCAGCACTTCTGTGGATCCCTAGTGATATCTGCATTGCTTACTGTACTTATTTCCTTGCTTCACTTGAAAGAAAGTTACTGTTTGTTGTTTTTGCATTTAAGTTACCTGTAACTCATTGCACTTAAGTTACCTGGCACTTGCTCACTAAAGCAATTATATAAGTCAGCACTAAAAATTAAAAGCACTACACCCTCACTCCCCATTGGCCCTTGTTTTCAATTATAAAGGAAATCCCAATATTATTCTAGCATGTCCAAAGGTCAGTTGTCAATCTCCTCTCTGGTCCAGCTGGTGAACCTGGGAATCTTGAGGCAATGTTACAACTGCCTCATGTACACAGACAACCCTCTCCTCCTCCCAACAAATTCCAACACATGTGAGAGATGCAACCATATAGCCAAACTGGAGGCTAAGCTCTCTCAACTCAGTACTGGCATAACCAGTCAGGAGGAGAAGGAAACCACACTCACTACAATTCCAGTCTCACATAGACCTACCACGACAGCAAACCAAACACATAATCACACAAAAATATACTCGGAGGCTCTAAATAAAGATCTGCCTAAGCAGCAGAGACCTCCAAAGCAGACACCCAAGCAACCGCTACCCCAAAACAAAACACGTGCAACACATATCTCACGAAGGCAGTGTGCCGAACAGTCACAGCCCTTAATGGTAAACAACATACCTGATACACTTGTAATAGGTGACTCTATCGTCAGGCACACTGATGTCCCGCTCACCAGGCTGAACAAGGAGAAGGTCACGGTGAGCAGCCTGTCGGGCGCTAGGATCCGCCACATAACACAAGCACTCAGGTCACTCCAAGGCAAGTACAAATATGACTCAGTCATTGTCCATGCTGGTGTGAATGACCTGAGATGTACCTCCCTGGACTACATGAAAAGAGACATAGAGGAGCTTTCTGAGCATGTAGCCCAGGCCAGTATGACCCTGACCTTGAGTAGCATCTTACCCTCACCAAGAATGATGCCACAATATGATGACAAGATGATCAATTTCAACAATTGGCTTAAGTACTGGTGTCATTCAAAGGGGATCCAATGCCTGTCAGCCTGGGATGATATGCTTGACAAGCCACGATGCTTTGCTAGGGACGACTTGCACCTGTCACCTCTGGGCTTTCGGATATTGGCAAAGGTTCTTGCTACCCCCATAGTACCTTTTTTAGGCAAGGCTCAAAAGACAGACCCACCTCCATAGGTATCAAAAGGGATAAGAAACTAAGAGTAATGCTACTCAATGCCAGAAGTCTAAACCTCAAGATGCATGCACTTGAAACTCTCCCTAGCATGGAGAACATGGATATCTGTGCAGTAACAGAAACCTGGTTCAGGGCTCCCGAGAGTACCCCAGCACTACCAGGTTATACCTCATACCATGCTTTTCGGCCCCAAAACATGGACCGAACCACAAAAGGAGGGGGAGTATCGATATTCATCAAAGATACCCATACCTCCAGGTTGGTGGCAAAGCACGAAGCATCAGAGACTATCCATGTGCAACTAACAGTGGGTAAAACTGCCTTCCAGTTTATAGCCTGCTACAGACCACCCTCACAAACCCAGTAACCCCACTCAGCCTTCCTGAGAACACTGGAAAATATGAAGGTTTCTCCAAACACCATTATATTGGGTGACTTCAACTACCCAAGTATAGACTGGGAACATTACTCTAGCTCCAACACCCTAGCCCAAAGGTTCCTAGAATTCATAAACTCAAATGCTATGGAACAACTTGTTACCACTCCCACAAGAGGGGAAAACATACTGGACCTGATCATCACCAACATGGGGACTCTATGCTCTAGACCAGAAGTGTATTCCACACTGGAAAGATCAGACCATAAACTGATCTCACTGGATATTCACATCCTGACCCCACCCCCTGCCCAGAAAACCACAGTGAAGAACTTCTCTAAAGCAAATTTCACACTCCTCAAAACCGAGGTGGAATCCTTCAAAGCCCCCGGACCTGTGGAAAATACGGCCCAGACTGCAGAATCCTTTATAAATGCATTCTATGAACACCTTAAGGAATGCATGGATCATGCAATCCCAAATAAAACCAAGACCCAATCCTCCAAAGGCAGACGTCCTGTCTGGTGGACTCCAGCCATAAACAAACTATACAATAGAAGGAGGAAGCTACTACATGATAGAGCAAAATCCCAAAAAGGGAAGGCATCTCTGATCAGTATTAGCAAAAAACTAAGGGCACTCATAAAATCGTCTAAGGCCAGCTTCGAGAGAAAAATTGCACAGGACACTAAGGATAATCACAAGGCTTTCTTTAGTTATGTTAGGAACCAGGGTGGGAATTCCCAGATATGCTCAGAATTAGTCCAAAATGACAAAAAATACACCGAACCCACAGACATTGCCAACATCCTAGCTGACAGGTTCAGCGCAAACTCCCCCCCCTCCCTACCAAAAGGGAAAATATCTATCCCAGCAGAGTGCTGCCCCTCTGACATCTCAGATGCTCAGGTAAGAGCCGCCCTCTCCAAAGCAAAAAACACAGCATCAATGGGACCAGATGGTGTCCTGGGCTGCGTCCTACATGAACTCCAAGAAGAGCTAAACTCAAACATAAAACTACTGTTCAATCTCAGCCTTACCACAGGATATGTACCCAAAGAGTGACGTACAGCAACAGTGGTCCCTCTCCACAAAGGTGGTGCCTCAATGGACCCTGGAAACTATCGCCCCATAAGTCTGACTAGCTTGGTTTGCAAAGCTATGGAAAGGATCATCATGGACCTCATAAATAAAGATATTGGGGACCTACAGACACTGGATCCTACCCAGTTCGGCTTTGTTAAGGGCAGATCTTGCCTCTTAAACCTGGTTGACTTCTTTGAAACAGTCACCAAGGCCATTGACGAAGGGAAGGTGGTCCACACAGCTTACCTGGACCTCGCAAAAGCCTTCGATACAATAACCCACTCAGGCATTAAAGATAAGCTCACCAGCTTAAATATAAACCCCTATGTCACTAGATGGGTTGCAAACTGGCTGAAGGACAGAACCCACATGGTTAGAATTGCCGGAGCCATGTCAGACTCCAAACCAGTTACAAGTGACGTCCCACAAGGCTCAGTCCTGGGATCTCTCTTGTTCGGTATATATTTCTTGGTGGTACAGGCCAACACAGAAGGACTGTGGCCGACCAAGTTCGCAGATGACTGCAAACTGGGCACCATAATCGACTCTCCAGCTGACACAAACAGCCTCCAAAAGGGCCTCATAGAAACAGACAACTGGTGCCAGAGCCATGGCCTCAAGCTAAATGCCAAAAAGTGTATAGTCATCCCCTTTGGCATAAACAAAGTGCCCACAAATTACCACATAGGTGGTAATCCATTAAGTACAGAAGAAGTAATTAGGGACCTGGGGACCCAGGTTGATAGCAATCTCTCATTTGACAACCACGTGGCCAAAGTGGTTAGAAAAACATTTTATATAGCCCACCTAATCATGAAGGGATTCACATCTACATTAGGGGAGGTCATCGTGCCTCTTTATTCATCCCTCATCAGGCCCATAATTGAGTACAATGCCCCTTTTGGGATGTACCTTACCAAACACCTGCACTAACTGGAACGACCCCAAAAGTACCTCACCAAGAGGATCAAAGGGCTCAAACAGATGCCATATGCTGCCCGGTTAAAGAAACTCCAGCTCTACTCAGTGGCATACCGCCTGCTCAGAGCCGACCTGTGCCTGACGTATAAAGCCATGTCCAACCCGGAATTAAGGGACATGCTGCACATCAAAAAATCCAAATCCCATCGAGCTACATGCTCGAGAGACGTGAACCTCAACACTGAAATAAATAGGACATGCTGGAGGGACAGATTCATAACCCAGAGGCTCCCTTCACTCTGGAATAAAATCCCAGTCCAGGTTAGGCAGAGTCCCTCATTGACTCTCTTCAAGAGGAATCTTGATGAGTGGATGGGAGATCGTAGGTTTACCCCGGGTATCACTTCTGTGTCACTGTTAGACAGAGGCACAGTATACTATCCTCGAAAAAGGGCATAGCAAAATTAATTTAAAATGGGTGGCGAAAGCCAAACATACTCTGACTAGGCTTATAAATGCCCTAGGGCAGATAGCCTAGTATGAACCTATGAACCTATGAACAGTTTCACCTTCTTGTTGTATGCACTGATTAATGCAATTCCAATCAGCCCTAGGCTTCCATTTCTCAGATATTCGGTCTGTCAGACCTTTCACTGTGTTGTCCAGTTCTGCGTTACTATGTGGGAATGGTCTAAACTCTGCATCACGGGGATTTCAGTTGCCACTGATCATGTGCCAATCTGGACCTACAATTTGTCTAACTACTTTTTCTACTTCCTCTCCATTCAAATGGTAACTTAACCTCATGCCCTGTAAGTCTTCTAAGAATTTTCTAAAATTAACTTTTGGATGGGGAATTCCCTCTGTGGCTTTCTGGATGACTTCTGGTGTCCGCGGTCTATATACTAGAAGAGTTGGGTCCTGTCCTGCCTGTTCTGCCTGTGGATTTGGTACTTCTATGAGTGGACATATCTTTTTTTCACTCATAGCATGTGAATTTTTATTCATTTCATACAATTCAATATCCCCTCTTAAGTTGCGTGCTCAAGACCTGGTCTCGATAGGATCTCTGACAAATGATTTTGGTTTTGCAGGAACAGCTGGGTATAGCGGAGGTGGATCAGCTCGTCCACTCACTTCATATTCTGGTAAGGGAAGTGAAAGGGGCAGAGGGGCTGTTGCTATTACCAAGTTATTGTCTTCTTTATCTAAGAACATTGCTTTTGAATTTTTAATCTTTTGTTCCCTGCGGTTTGCTTCCTCAAGCCACCTGTGTGCCAGAGGGACTCCTAATTGTCGTTGCTTTTTTAGCTGACCTTTCGCATCTGTTTTAAGTTGTCTAACAAGTTTAATAAGTGAAGGTTTATCTAAATTACCATCAAATTTGTATTTATCAACCCATTTTGTATAATACCTAACATTATCGACACGCTGTAATTGCATATATTTCGCGTCTTCGGTTAAGGGCGGGTCTCGGGAACTTTTTGTGCACTGATTTCCCATGTTGCCTTAGCTAAGTTAGAAATTGTTACGTAACCCTTTTTATCACGTGGTACCACGATTTACACCTTTTCACAGTTTATCTAGAATAACTGCCTACCTATTCTGTTTCCCTGATCTATGACAAGACAGCAATCTTTTTTGTCCCTGATCTGCACATGCAAATCTCCCTGACAAAACAATAATACTGTAACAAGTCCCTGATCTAAAACAGAAAAAAGGTAAATTCCTCCTTACCTGACCCTCCGTGTCTTGATCCCACCAGAACATTGACTCGTCCTCCAGTCCCAGATCAGAAACAGTAGCTGGCCTCTTTAGAACGACAATTCAGTCGGAGGTCTTTCAAAGCAGAAGAGACGATGTGGCCACTTCTCCAATCGGGTTCATGCCACCGGGCCCAATTCTGACCTGAGCCAGAGTGAGAGATATTTTTCCGGTCCGAAGGACCAAACTGTCAAAGGGAAAATATACTTTAAAAATGATCAATACACGGTAGGTTCAGGTTAAGGCACTTTAATCTTGCAGCAAGGAGACAAAAACGTGCTAATACAGAGTTTGTCTAACTAGAATCAGGAAATGCAGGCATTTTTATACATTTTCTAATAAGACATTGCCTACCAAGCTGACGTAGTAAATCACAAGTTTTAACATCATTATTATGTTGTGCTTGTTTTTACGATTTTCTGCTTGTGCTATCAATTTTTGTGAGAAACTTCCTAAGAAAAACAACATGGCCTTGGCAATGTTACCGTTCAAGGTACTATGGCTAATTTGAGCACAAATCAAGTATAGATTGCAGTTCATTTCTCCAACAGTCCTTTGTCTGTGTTATCTCTTCCTCCTGCAGCTGTGCGTGTTCTCATACTTCGAACAGAGCTAATTGTTCAAAATCATTACATTACAGAATATGACATTGTTCATTCATTTCTTCCTGACCTAGCAGATAATCACCTGGTTCTCAAGTATATTTCCAAAAGGCATAAACATGAATATTGCTGTGCTAGCAATTACTAGGTCAGAGGGCATCTTGCAAGTTTCAGAAAGCACACTGCAGTTTCAAAAGCATCTTTTAGTCTCATATGAAATTCAGCTGTATATAAAATAGTGCATATAAAATAGAATGAAAAACGTGTTAACTTATTTAGTTCCTAATTAGCATTAAGCACACACATTAATTCATATTTTTCTGACACTAGTTGTGAGACTAAATTAGCATCTCTAGCTAAAAACAATCATAAAGTATTATTTAGTTACATCTAAAATCTTACAGGGAATGCCCAGCTGTGTACCAGTCTTATAGTGGATCGTATTACTCACACTGAACCTGAGGAAATTGCCAACCTGCTATCTGACAGATTTGGCAATAGCTTCACTACCCTGTCCCCACCAAGCATACCCCAAAGCATTCCTGACAGCAATCCTCTATTGAATATTTCCAAAGAACAGGTTATACAAGCACTCTTCAAAACCAAGAACACAGCCTCTATGGGACCAGGTATCATCCCAGGCTGCTTACTAAACAATCTAAAACAAGACCTAGCAGAATCACTCAGCACTCTCTTTAACCATAGCCTGAGCACTGGCTTTGTTTCATTGGAGTAGAGAACAGCAACAGTAATCCCCTTGCACAAAGGATGTCCATCATCTGACCTTGGGAACTATTGACCCATAAGACTAACAAGTCATCTGCAAAGCCATGGAAAGAATCATCATGGACCTTATCCACAAGGACATAGGCACCATTCCAACGCTTATCCTGACCCAGTCTGGTTTTGGCAAGGTTAGATCTTGCTTATTGAACCTGGTGGACTTCTTTGAAAATGTCAGCAAAGCCCTGTATGAGGGAAAGGCAGTACATACCACCTATCTCGATTTAGCCAAGGCCATTGACACAACCCCCCACACAGGTATCTTTGAGAAACTCTCCCAGCTGGGGATTAACGCATACATCACTGGCATCAGTAGATGGGTAGCTAACTGGCTCACTAACAGAATGCACACTGTCAAAGTTGGGGAGGTCACCTCCATCAGAAGGCCAGTTACCAGTGGGCTACCAAAAGGATCCATGCTGGGCCCTCTACTGTTTGGAATCTATTTCTCTGAAGTCCTGGTGAAGGTTGATGACCTGTGGCTTACCAAGTTTGCAGATAACTGTAAACTAGGCACAATCATAGAGTCCCCCATGATGTTAACATATTACAGAAGGGTCTGATGCAGACATATGATTGGTGGCAAAGTCATGTATGAAAACCTACCACAAAAAATGGCTCATTATCCCCTTTGGCAAAGACGTAGCCCCTGCAAAGTATGATATAAATAGCACCCATCTAAGCTCAAACTCAGTGGTGTGAGACTTGGGAATACAGGTTGATAACAATCTAAACATTGATCACCATGTGTCCATAGTGGTAAGAAAAGCCTTCTACATTGTACATTTCATAAATGAAGGCATCACATCCAAGATTAGATAGGTTTTAACTCCACTGTACTCAACCGTTATCAGGCCAGTAATTAAGTACAATGCTCCCTTCAGTTTGTACCTCACCAGACACCTGCACCAACTGGAGAGACCACAAAAGTTTCTAACCAAGAGAATCCAGGGCCTCCAAAACATGACATACGTGGAAAGACTGAAAGCCCTGTCACTGTAGTCTGTATTATACAGGCTGCTGAGAGGTGGCATGTGCCTGGCCTACACAGCAGCATTTGACCCTACCCTAATGGAAATGCTGCACATCTGTAAATCAAATGGGACAAGAATAACTCACTGCAGGGATCTCAGCCTAGCCTGTGACATAAGCAGAATGTGCTGGTCAGACAGATATATCTCCCAGTGATTGCCACTTCTCTGGATTAGGCCCCAACTCCATGTGAAGCAGAGTTCCTCAATGACCCTATTTAAGCACATTCTTGACAGCTGCATGTGTAACCATAAATTGACCCCAGGGATGGCATCTATGTCTCTCATGGACAGAGGCAGCCGGTGCTGATGATAGAATCACTCTGCTAACAACATCCATTTAAATATGGTCAATAGGGTACTCAGATTTTTACATAGATAGGCTTGTAAAAGCCCTTGAGTCATTAGCCTTGTAGCCTCCTGTGAACCTGAACCTATAAACTCTTATTTTTCTGTAAATATGGAAATATTAGTAACACATTCACAAATAGTTCAAACCTTTTAGCTTTGTCACATTATGTCCTGATAGTGAATATTGCACTTTCCTGCTTTGATAATTAACTATGGTAAGTAATACTGAAAGATATAAACTCATCTGCAAAACCTAAGAATAGATTTCACTATGCAGCAATCTTCCTAGTTAAAGATTAGCGAATCTTCTTATTTTGTCCATTGTTCTGTATATTTAGTGAAAGTGATACACATTTTAGAGATGAAAGTTGAAAGTTATGGACGTACTCAGTAAGAAACTTTTCCTGATTGTCTCTTTTTCGTAATTTCTCCAAATATTTGGGTTTTCAATACCATGATGGGAAAGGACCCCATTTCTAAGTCAAAGTACAATTAAAGTTCATGAAATTAGTATTGTTTCAATCTTTAATGTCAGCCAAAATGTGCCCAGTAATGACTCCTTCTGCAATTCATACAGAATTACATAGATTGATTTCATATCTAAATATGATTGCAGATTTTTTTTTATAAGACTTGTTGCTCCTACTAGTGTTGTAACTATCTGGGTATCTTTCTTCCACATTACTCTCATTTCTGCCTGCAAATCCTGGTATTTTATGACTTTGTGTCTCTCTGTACACAAGACAATGTAGTCACCGGGTGTGGTGATTTCAATGATCAATGCTACTTTTGTCTTCTGTTCATGGACCACTATATCCAGTTTTCTGTCATCTATCTTTTGAACTGTTGGTAATGGGTGATCCCATGTGATGGAGACTTCATCATTTTCTATGATGCTTTGTGGCTCATGTTTCCAGTGTTTTTCAGCCACTCAAATACCATAATGTTTGCACAATCCCGAGTGCAACAGTCTTGCCACATTATTATACCTTTCAGTATATAGTCCTTCTGCCATTAGTATGTTATAACCATCAATGAGGTGTGCAACTGTTTCCAGTTCTGTTTTACAAAACCTACATTTCTCTGTGTCTCCCACATGTTCAATGGACTTTGTAAAGCAATGTGTACATAGCGCACCATCTTGGGCTGCCAATATTAACCTTTCATCTCTTGGCTTGAATTCGCCTCTCCTTAACCATTCCTGTATTTGATCCTGATCAACATGAAATTCTTCCAGAAGTTTTCTATACTTGCAACTATATTTATGCATTTTCCACATTTCTTGCCTTCTCATCTGGTCCTTCACCTTATATTCTGTCTTTTTTTTTTTTTTTTTTTTTTTGACACAATCAGTTGCTGCCTGATTTTTATCTACTTCTGGTTTGATTTCCATTCCTGCTTGATGCTGATATGCTTTTGCTAGATTAAGCAGAGAAGTCATCTTAGATTTATTCTCCTCATGTTTCAAAACTTTCACTATGTTTGGGTCTTGTGAGGTCAGCAGATATGTGTGCAGTCCCACGACTGCAGATTTATACATGTAAACAGTTTCAAGGAGGCCCATTTCTCCTTCGGAACAGGGAATATATAATCTTGGTGGGCACTGATTTTTGGTGAGCATGAAACATCCTTCATGTTTTCCTGAGTAGTCTATCCAACACATGTTGGGGCCAGTCAATCACCCCGAAACTATAAGTCTGAAAAGGAATAGCAAATTGGTTTATAGCTTGATTTTGTTCCTATATGTCAATGCTGTTTTCAGGACTAATTTAAGTCTTCTAAAGTATTCCTTACTAAGTTTTACTCACATTTATTCATGTTTTGTTGTTGATCATTTATCAGTTCACAAATATTTATACACTCCCTCTTGCTCAAGTTCTTTTATATCACATTCTTGTCCCAAAAAGATGTTTTCTTGGTGCTGCAATTTTCCTGCTTAAAAGGTTGTTTTTGTACATTTCTCAAGACCGAATGGCATTCTTATATCATCTGAAAAAAGTTTTGACAATTTGCAGCTGTGCTTTCAGTTCCTCATCTGATGAGCTATACCATTTTAAATCATTCAATAAAGAGAAGATGAGAAGTCTTTACACTTTGTTGTGTCTAGAAGCCAAATTATAGCCATGACCTAAGCTGTTAAGTAGACAGCTTAATGGGTTAAGGGCAAGACAGAATAGCAGCAGTGAGAAAGAGTCACTCTGGAATATCCCCCTTTGAATTTTTATCCCTGGGATAATGATTTGTCCTTTATCATGGCTTAATTGCAAAGAGATCTGACACTGTTTCATGGTCATTGTAATTCAGTTGATCAGTGCAGGGTGTATCTTATACACTTTTTTAAGAACTCTTTTATCCAAGAATGTGGGATATTATCACATGCTTTTTTGTAGTCAATCCATGCCATACTTAGATTCTACCCGTTTTTACAGTTCTTCACTATGGCTTTAACAACAAATGATCCTATATTACATATGACTTTTTTATTGCCCTTTTGTTCTATTACCATAATTGAGTTTTCTTCTAAATGACTATAAACTCTCACATTAATTCCAGTGTATAGTTTATACGTCATTGGAAGGCAAATTATTGGTCTATAATCTTTAGGGTAGCTTGCAGGTTCACTCTTAAGTAGGAGCATTGTTTTTTCCTGTTGTTAGCTAGGTTGGTGTCTGTTTGGGGTGCACATATAAATAGTTCTTACTCATGGCTAAATCTTCATGCAAAGATGTTAATAGTTTTAACTAGAAGTTAGGTACTGCGGTTTTCCAAGTAGTGGCTTTTCTTACCTTTGTTTCAATCTGTCTGGCTATCTCATTCCATTTCATATCCTGTACCTTTAAACTTCTTATTCTTTCTTTTACTTCTTCTCTCCATTTAGCATCTTTGTTATGTTCCACAGGATCTTCATAAATACTTCTCCAAAATATATCTATTTCTTCTTTTTTTTTTGGTGGTCTTTCAATTCCTTTTACCTTGTTTCCCATTTCTCTATAAACCTTTTTGGGGGTCATCAATAAATTGCTTATTTTGCACTTTTCCTTTATATTTATCTGCATACCTTCTAAATTTTCCACCTGTGCTGAGATTTTTCGTTTGTTATTTACGATGATGCATGATAGATCTTGATCTGTTCTAATACTGCACATTGCTTTTATCACATCTATCTTTCTACGTATTTTGTTGATCTGTTCCCTCTTCAATACTCTTCTAACAGTGGCACTTCTTGTCTTAATTGCTTTTTAGTTTTCTCTGTTTGATACTTTCATAATGGTATTCGATTTCTCCCCTTCCTTTCCCTCACTACCCTGTGTTCTTATGGAAGAACTTTATCAGTTATTAATTTAGCTACACGGTAATATATCCTGTTTACTTCTGTTATATTGCATGGATCTCTATGGATAGTCCTAATTACTGTGTTCATTTGTTTTATCAAACATCTGACTTTTGGGGTTTTATTGACCTTCTGCAGTCAATTTCTTTCATTGATCTTAGCATATCTATCTATCTCTATTAAATCAAACAACTCTTCTCTTTGCTCATTTTCTTCTAAACTGAGAGCACATTTTTTTGTTTTCCATTTCCTGTGGACATTCTACAGAAAGTTCTGTAGCATCTTCCTGTGGCACATTCTCTTCAATTTCATCCTGTGCCATCCGTTGCTCTTTCATATGGGAACTCACTGGCTTATCACTCCTCTACATTGAATGCATCAGAGTTTTCACAGTTTCCTGTTCCTTCCCTTGCTGTCCAGCTTCAAGTGAATATTTATACTGGTTTCCTGTGGAAGGCTCCAAAATATCTTCATATGGCACCTGACCAATTGCTTTCCATTCCACTGGTTTCCCCTTAATTTGGATGTCCATTGCTCTATCCCATTGTGGTGCTTCCTGAATTATATTTTCTACACTGAATCCCTCACTTTGCAGGTACTCCACAACCTCAGTTTCTAGTTCTTTAACTTCTCCATTATTAATCTCCTTTTCTTCTTTTCCTCTTTGTCTTCTTATTTTTTGTATTGTAAAGCTATCCATGTCCAGATTCCTTTGCCTGTATTTCTCTTCATATATCTTTGGTGCTGCCCTTTTTGTATTGATTAGTTTTGCTTTCTCCTTTGCATAGATATTATTCCATATTAAATCTTTTTTTCTTTCCCATGTCCATATTTCTTCTTCAGATGTCTCCTGCTCTTTCTGTTTCTCCTTACTTTAGGGACTCGTTCCATCATGCTGTGATGTAACCTGTGTTAGACCTTCTACACCAAATCCTTCACTTTGCAGGCATTCCATAACTTCATCTTCTATTTTAACTTCCACTTTACTAATCTTCTTGTATCAGAATGGGTATGGTGATGATATGTCAGCACTGCATCCCATATACTACTGTTATGTATCTGTAGGGGTATAGTGATGAGGTGTCAGCAGTACACCCCATGTACTACAGTAATGTATTAGGCGGGGCATGGTGATGAGGTGTTAGCAGTACACCCGCAGGCTATCAATGTAGATTAGGGTATACTAAACCTCTGAGCTATGCTAGGAAACATCATCAGTACTGCAGTACTTTCATTCACATGTGTCACATGGTAATGCATCATCTGTTTATGTTGACAAGTAATTGATCATAGTAAGATGTATGTTATGTGCATATCTTACTGTTGTGACTCAATTTTTATGGTAGCAAATTTGTTTTTCTCTTCTCCCTTTCTTACAGTAGAGATCTTCAGATATGATAGTGCTTTATAGGTTGGAAATGCTTCCTTTAAGGGTGCTGGTGCTGGAGTGAGAACAATCACCATATTGTGTGGGTATACACAGAGGCTGTCTCAAGGAGAAAAAAGCCAGTAACTGTGCGGACTCCTGCCGAGCAAGACAGGCATCACTAACTTGTGCCTGTCATCTAACCTACTGACATGTTTTTTTTTTTACATATTGGCAGCTTTATCATCTAAGAATAAAACTAGTATTGTTGGCTTTTCATTTTAAACATATGTCATCTCCAGAATGGAATCACGGTTCCTTGTTATGAATGTTTGTGTCCCACTCAGTTTAAAATCTATTCCCTTCCTGTGGTGTGATTTCTTAAACCTTGTTCTGAGATCCATCTTAACTCAAATAACAGCTCAACCTCACAGTATCCTGGTGCCTTTCCACTGCTCAACATACCTGTTGTTTGTAATTCTTCCTCCTCCTCCTGTATATCAGTGGCATCTGATTTGTATCTCTGTGTGTTCCAACTAACTCTCCATCATTGTATATCTCCCTAATCTCACACATATGCTTGTTTTCAATACCATCTATACCTTCTTCAATAATGGGGTTTCACCCTAAAAAAAGTTATTATCTGAGTGGTTGATGCTAATACTAGGTATATGGATTGGTCAGACACTAGGAAATCCAATAGGAAACCTTAGCTTTCTTAGAATTACTAGGATCTTTGTAAGAATGAAAATCAGATGCTGAAAGAAGTATTTAAATACCATTTAAATGAAGTTAGTGAAAGAAAAAATGATAGACTATCATGCTCGGGATGTAAAAGGAGGAATGTAAAATAAGAAAAACAATGTGTGCTGTATAGGAAATAAATAGTGTTGAGTGATGGAAATGATATTTGAGAAGTTCACCTTAAATCTTGAAGAAGCTACTAATGATTATGAGCACTGACTCTTGGTGACTGCATCATTTGAATGTATTGTTTTTAATATATTATTTTTGTTGATTTCCAGCCTATCCAAACCAGTTAAGTACTTTGCTGTGCTGCATTGTACTTCTTTTCCATATTTTAAAGTGCTGTTGATATTTTATAGTGATATTTGTTGAAACTCTACTTTTTAGCTTCTTTAAGTGACCTAAACGTTGGAACAGTTTGGTCGGCACTCTAGTGGGAGTAGAGGAAAGCCTGGTTTCTTCCCTGCATACGATTCACTGAAGAAACCTAAGAGTCTGCTCTAGCAATTTTCCACATCTATTTTGCTTTGTTTATTGATTTTCTCTGCCTGCATAAAGTCATTGCAATTTAACAAGAGCAGTTAGCAGTGTCTTGTACAGACTCAGGTACTTAGAGTCTCAATTTTCTCTACAAAAAATAACCTCTGAACTTTCTTCTGACTGAGTTGCATGGTGAGTAATTGGTTTGTGCATAGAGAAGCACTGTTCTGCAAGCTTGTCCCTAGATCTACATTGTTACCCATATAGCACCCAACCAAGTCAGTTGTAAACCCCTCCTGTAACCCCCACACGTAGATCACACAGTAAGCATCTGGAACCATGGATGTCCACTTTCCTACTAAGTCTTTGATCAGCTTGGTAGAAATGAACATTCAAAAACAATGTAGCAATTGTGACATGTATTCTGACTGCCACCTAATTATTTAGCAAACTGAACAGTGTGTGAGAGATGTAGTTACACAATATCACTGAGGCAAGGCTGTCACATACAGACAGTACTAATACCAAACCATTTGTCAGAAAGACACAGTAACACACTACACCCACCAGTCACACCACATATTGTACAGACCTGACGCACAGACCCACATAGGCAGAGGCCTTTAAAGGCAATCTCCCTAAACCTCAAAGGCCTTGCAGATGCAAAAATAGCAACAAGTACCTTTAGCAACCTCGGAAACACTCAACTCAATCAGCACCCATCACGAAATATGCACCTATAACTCAAGGTGTCTCAACTCATAACCACATAATGCAACACTATGCAATAAAGTGTCGTAATCATGAGAGGTTCCATTGTGATATACACTGATGCACCATTCAGAATGTTGTCCAAAGGTGGGATCATGGTCAGCTGCATATCTGGATTCAGGATTCGCCCGAAAATGCATGTACTTCCTTGTACCACAAATGCACATATGACTCAGTCATAGTGCATGCAGGAGTCAACAACCTGAGGCATACCATGCCAGGCTATATGAACAGAGACATGATGGAGCTGTCAGAATATATGTCCAAGACAGGTATGAACCTAGCTCTAAGAAGTATTTTACTTTCACCTAGAGTGATGCCACAATATAAAGACAAATAATTGATTTTAACATTTATTTATTTAACTATTTAGGGAAATTTAATTGGCTTGGCTTCTAGTGTCATTCAAAGAGGGTACAGTATATATTTGCCAGGAAGGAAATGGTAGACAGTCCTAACTCTTTTGTCAGAGATGTCCTGCACCTGTCCCACCAAGGCATTTGTGTAGTGGCCACAATCTTACCTCCCCCCAAAGTTCCATTTTTAGAAAAAGTCAGTCTACAAAAGTTTACAACACTGCAAAGCAAACTGGGAAAGCATGTAGGTATTACTGCTCAATTGTAGGAGCCTAAACAAAAAACTGCACTCTCTACAGGCACTCCTTGCCCTAGAATACATCAATATACATGTCATCACAGGACCTTGTTCAAGAATATCGAGAGCACCCCATAGATGAAAGGTCTCAACACTTAGCACATTTTCAGACTGCTGCACTAAACAAAGGTACTAAATGGGGGTGGTGTCTTTATTTTTGTAAAACAGAATTACACCTTTCACATTGTATTCAACTA
Source organism: Protopterus annectens (assembly GCF_019279795.1). Lineage (NCBI taxonomy): Eukaryota > Metazoa > Chordata > Ceratodontiformes > Protopteridae > Protopterus > Protopterus annectens. The sequence goes on from NC_056751.1 coordinate 205,913,143, forward strand.
TAGGACCTCCCATGACTCTCTAAGCATTCAGCCAAACACCTTTCTCTTAGGGGACTTGTTGAATACAAACTCACTGAATCAGCTCATCCATACCCCAACCAGTGACAATAAAATCTTGGCCTTGATTCTTACCAATATAGGATAGTTCTCTTCCCCTCCTTTTGTAACACCATCCCAAGTCAAAACAGACCATAAATCATTCATATTCACCTTAAGATGGAAGACAGAGGCATCATCCAATAACTCATTATTCAGAGAAGATGCCAAAGAAAGTCTGTTAAAGCTGAGTGATAACCAGGAAAAATTAAATTTTCCCTTTCCATCCTGAGGACCTCACTACAAAAGTGGAATCATTCACTGTTACATTATATGAAGAAGTGAATAATTACATGGAAGTGTCTGCTACCTTTGAAATAAATACAATGCCGAGTTTAAGAATAAATCTCTGTGGTGGAACTCTAATATAAATAGACCCTAAAATGATAGGAAAAACCTCATTGGTCATAAAAACAAATCTAATTTAGCAAATACTAAAAAAGGTCTTACCAAGGCTAACAGTGGACTTTAGACCCTGGTTAAGTTTGCCAAAGCTAAATAAGTGATAAAACTAGCCACCCAGTTAAAAGACAATCACAATGTTTTTTTTTTTCACTATGCCAGAGATCTCAGAAATAATGTTCAAAATTCAAGTGAGCTAATACTAAATTATCTCACTTAATCTAAGCCTGAAGTCATAGCCAATCGACTAGTGCATAAATTTAGCTCTTACTTCATCCTTTATTCCCCCCTCTTTCCCAGACCTCTTATCAGCATCCACATCTCCCCTCCAATCTCCCAGGAACAAGTCCTCAAGGCACTATTCAAGGCCAACAACACTGTTTCTGTGGGGCAGGATAACATATCAATATACCTACTGGTTAGCTAGAAATATAATCTGTCAAACTCCCTATAGAAGCTTATCAGTATTATCCCACAAACACGGTTTGTACCATGTGAATGGAGATTTGCAATGGTCATCCCCCTTCACAAAGTGGGTCATCAACTGGTCCTGGAAACTATAAACTTATTTTCCTGACCTCAGTCTCTACTACAACTTAAAATGAACATGCTGTGAGGATAAATAAGGCTCACAGAGAATGATATTTCTCTTGAAGCACCTTTCTCTCTATGTGAAACTAAGTACATATTTTAGTTTAATTAAGTGAAATTTGAATGCATGGGTAAGAAACCAGAAGTTTACTTCTGGTTTGGCACCCTTGTCCCTTATATACTGTGGTGATATGTACAGTAAATACTTGCTCCAGGGTTATAGTTATTCATACTTACTATACCATGGGTTTTTGCACAATACTAATGGATTATCTCACCTGTGGTTACATAAGACTTCCACAAAGTACAGGGGCCTTGGTACTAAACTACTAAGGCTATAAACTGAGTGGGACTGCATGGCCAGGCTTCTAATGATTCTTACAGATAAATAGTCTAGTAAGTACCTATGAACCTCAATTACAGCAGTAAGGTTCCAAAAAATAGTCATTATTCACAGACAACTACTTGAAGGACAAATGGATGATAAAATGTTTACACAAAGTAAAGTACTAAAAATGGTAAAAATATAAGTGCACTGGACACTGACAGTAAAGTGGGTGGAAATGTTGATTTTATTGGCACAGAAAAAGAGATAGTTACTGGTGATGTCAGTAAGAAAACTGGGCATTAGAAGATCTCTCCGGTAACGGGGAATATTCTGCCTGTTCCTTAGCTATAAGCAAATGATTACAGGAAAAGAGATTACACAGTCAATGGATAGAAATCATTACGTAAGTTTGATTTGTTGTTCGTGTGAGATAAGACAGCAATATAGAGCTCTGGGATCTTTGGAGGATAAAACTGAATCTATTGTGGAAGACAGCAAGGACAGAAAGAAGAATAAAACAGAATGGCAAAGGTTTTGACATTGCTGGGGTGAATTAAAGCATGCATCCAGAAGGCTGTGGTGGTGTACATTAGAAGGAAAAAGTGCGGAAGGAATAATTGTAGTTTAATTCTCCAACCAGTCTGGTAAAGCAAAAATCAATCAACTCCTTTAAAAAAAAGTACAGGGGCTCACACAGTGGTGAATACTTTCTGACAGGGCTTAGTAAAGTAGTTAAGACTTTAACAGCTAGAATTTGACAGAAGACCTGGAAGACCATGTTGTCTGGGGTAGAACATAAAGTAGCCTCTTAAATACAGTGATAGCAAAGGAGTGCTTAGAAGAAATATCTGATATTGGTAAGATGAAATCGAAAAGCTTCAGACAGCACAGTGGTGTTCTGAAAATATCCCTCATCTCTGTTTACAGAAGAATGGGCATGCAGAATACTAGAATGGAGACCTATAAAGAATTAAAATGGTAGAGATTGTCAGGTGAAGTAAAGCCCAAGAAAGAGAAAAATGAACACGGTATGTTGAAGAGTAACAAAGCACAAGGATTGGATTAGTTGCTGTTTCATGTACTTAGCATGCTGTATGCAGTGCCCGGTGATGCTTTGACAAGGCTGTGTCACTGTCTACCATGTACCTGTGGGTGATAGCTGGCTATCATTGCATAATTAATGTTGTGCTACTGCACAAGGATTGGCTATGGTAAAATAAAATGTCAGTTAATTCCCTGAAAACTGATATAATACATTCTGAGGACTAGGAAGGCTGGCTTCCTGAACTCCAATGATTTAGCAGATTTAAACAATACTGAGTCTATGCAACAAAGATATTAACTACCAGCACTAACACTATGGCCTGGCCATAGCTGAGACAGAGTAAGGGAAACATTTTGCTTTCTTGAAATCTACAATGAATTTGACCCAATACTGCATAGAATGTTGTGTTAAATGTGGGAAAAGAGAAGAAACACATTTCAAGGTGGAGACAAGTATTGTGAACTGACCACCAACACAAAGCAGTGACTAGACTAGAGACAAATTATCTAGACAGAAACTGAGTATCATTGGACCACAGTAGGTGCTAGTTAAGTACAGCTAAAGTTAATACATGTACCCAGACACTAGCACTGAAACAGTATAATCAACGGTGGTGGCTGTTGACTTCAAGGCAAAAATGGGCTACAGAAATCAAAGGAATGAGTGGGGCTAAATGCATTGGAGCAGGGTTGAATGACAGCAGGTCAGTGACTGTTACCTGTTATTAAAGAACAGATATGGTCATTTAGTTTCATTCATAAACTGCCTCAGTACTCACTCATTATAATCTCTTCACTGACTATATACACCTTAAATAGCTGGCTGCAATCAACATGGCCAGCTTTAGGTAACATAGAGCTTTAGACAAAGGACTCCATGTGCCCACTGTTGCCCACTAGTCACCCCCCACTTCTTCAGTTTGCTCCTCTGTTTCCCCTCATGTTGGCCTCTTGTCATTCAGATAGATTCCATCTTTTTTGCCCTTTCATTCTTTGTCTTACATTTTAGAACCCCCACCCGTTCTTTTAGCACATCATAAATTCCAAGTTGTTTTGTAATTAACAGTTCTGCAGCTAAGAGCTGCGTGTTTATTTCATATTTTAAATATTAAAACTAATAATAAAAAACTGTAATGAAAGTGGGATGAGGGGCTGCAGCCCAGCAGCTGGTATCATAAGCCACTCCTGATAATCATGTATACGTACCAAATAAATAGCAGCTAATTAATTGAGTAAATGTTAAAACATCAAAGTTATCACATCTTAAACTGCAATATCATGTAGAAGAACACCTAGAAATGATTGGAGAAGAAGAAAAGATTTTGGAATAATCAAATCTAAACTCAGTCACATTTCAGACTCTGAGCAGGCTTTTACAAACCCTTTCATGATGCTGAGCATTATCAAAGTCAAAGTCCAAGTAAACTTTATTGTCATTCAGAAATCACACAGGTGCAAAAACTGAACTAAATTCCGTGTCTACGGACTCAATGTGCAGACAACATACAGACTATTTTCACAGACATTTACACATGTAACACCTAGCTATTACATCATGGACATGCAGGTAGACAGGCTAATATTGCACATAATTAGAAACACATTTTAACACTTTTTGAACTGAGCACTTACTTGCATGGGACTTTAGTATTGCACAGGTACTTGGTTAAGACATTGCATTGATACTTGCACAGAAAGAGACATTTGAGTATTGCATTGTGAACATTATATTGCACTATGGTTAATTTACAAATTTGCAGCATGTAGTGCACTGAAAGAAGAGATATTGTACTGCATTTTTACTGCCCTAGATGGCCTATACGTTACAGTCATGGTGAATATTGTACTAAGTATTAGATGAGACTGGTAACCAGGTTAATGCATAATTTGAGACTGATTCTACTGACCCAGGTGGACATCATGGAGTATAGTGGTTACTATAATTCAGCAGCCTGATGACATTAGGGAAGAAGCTGTTCCTGAATCTCGTAGTTCTGCAACGTATGCTTTTGATGTGCTTTCCGGATGATAGATGCTGGAACAGTCTGTAAGCAGGGTGAGTGCAGTCATTAATTATTCCTCTGGCCCTGCTGAGACATCTGGATAAGTAGAAGTTATGGAGAGGTGATAAGGTGGTCTAAATGATCCTCTTGGCTGTCTTCACCACTCTCTGGAGGGATTTTCACTCAGAGGTAGAGCAGCTTCCATACCATACTCCAAGGTTGTTCATCAGGATGCTTCTATAATACCTCTGTAGAAGGTAGTGAGAACTTTTGATGGGAGATTTGCTCTCCTCAGCCTTCATAAAAAGTGCAATCTCTGGTGTGCTTTCTTGACTATGGCATCTGTATTTGTGTTCCTAGACAAGCCCTCATAGATGTGCACTCCCAGGAACTTTTGTGCTTTTCTCTCTTTCCACTGTTTCCCCATTGATGGTAAGGGGAGAACATTCCTTGTGATTTATCCTGTAGTCCACAATTATCTCTTTTGTCTTGTTCACATTTAGTGCTAAGTTGTTATTTCCACAGCAGTAATCAGTTGTTCCACCTCATCTCTATACGCTGTTTCACCATCATTACTGATGAGGCCCACCACCGTTGTGTCATCAGCAAACTTGATGATGTAATTTCTATTGTACCTGGCTGCTGTACAATCATGTGTCAACAGGGTGAACAGCTATTGACTTAGTGCACATCCTTGTGGGATTCCAGTGTTAAGAGTGACACTTTCTGAGGTCTGTCTGTGAGAAAATCAAGAATCAAGTGCATGCTGTGAAAAGCATCATCAAGTAAGGCAAAAGGCACAATTTAACTGCACTGGTGTATTGATAAAATTATATCTGAAATACATTTCAATACACTTGGAAACTGATCTGTAATGTATAGAACATGACTATCCCAGTATCCATGGGGGTGACAGATGTAACAGTATCAAGAAACACTACAGGTGATGGACATTTACGTTTTCAAGGAAAGAATGGAGTGGCGGTACATGATATAGGCTTTGTCTGAAATCAAATACAAATATAACAAGCAAGGGCAGATGGGGACTAAGAAGACACAAGTGGCAAATTGACAGGGGAAGACTAATGCTGGATATAAAAAAATATTTTACAGCAAAGGTTGTAGGTATTCGATTGACCACTCAGATAAAGTGTCAGTGCACTGTAGGTCAGCATATATTTTAGTGGGCATAGAATGGGTGGAAAATGGGAAGTTACAAAAAAAAAAGATGCATAAAGGTCCATGGAACACAACTGCAGAGAACTGATAGATCTCTGATCTTCTTTGAAAAAATTATTTTGATCTTATTGCTTGCTTCTTGCTTCTTGCCTGGATGGATTCTTGTTAAAATTCAAAGTCTAGTTATATTTGCATTCACAGTCTGTTGCATACAGAAACTTGCAGAATATACACTGATGAGAGAATATACTTTGCAGCACTTGTCTTTAAGAGCAGTAACCAATAACTTTTATAATAAATAAAACTGGACAAACGTTGCAGCTTAAAAGTACTGTTCCAACTTTACTTCTCATATAGTACAGATGATGTGAGAGATATAACATTTACCTCAGAACACCAAATGTGTTCCTACCATATCCCTAAACAACTGGATTTATACAGCTCTTTATATACTCTTTTTAAACATATTTTGGACAATTGCTTATCCTGTAGAAACAATACTAAACTTCCTTGTCTAACAATGTCTTGTAAGAGACCAGCTTTTCTGACAGTGTGAATATCCTGTAACAGTGTCCTGTTGTCCATGTAGAAAAACATATTTTTGAGGAAACACATTGTCCTGTATTCTATTTGAATCTGTGTATAGAAACATGTGTTCTTATGTCAATGCTGATAAGCATATCCTGTTTTTTATGAAGAAAAACATATTTTTGAGAAAACACATTGTCAGAGATCAGCTTTTCTGACAGTGTGAACATCCTGTATTTTATTTGGATCTTTGTATCTGTTCTTATGTCATATCCTGTTTTTCCATGCAGAAAAACATGTCATTGTTCTTTAAAAGCAGATTTTGCATTTTTGTTCTTGCATAACATCCTGTTTTGAGTCTGTAAGGGAAGAATGTCCATTCAGCAGATTCCTTTTCCAAGCCATGGTCATTTAGTATGACTGCTGATCACATATTACTTAAACTTTGTTTCTGCATTTAAGCAAGCCTTTTCTTTCAGCATATTTACAACATAATTAATTTCAGATTTATATTCATAAAATCTAACATTCTTCTGTTTTCTTGCTTATATATTAACTGCGGTGGTGGTGCTGCGGTAGCGTTGTCACCTCACAGTAAGACGTTGTCCTGTTCGATTCTCAGCTAAAGCATCTTCTCTGTGGAGACATGCGTGAATGGGCATACCTACGTTGAAGGTTGTGCATCAGAGCTGGCAACTCGGCACATAAAAATCTACTGCCAATCATTAGCGGACCGGAGTTCCGCTGTGGTGACCCCTAACTGGGAAAAGCCAAAAGACACAACAACATATTTATACTGATGGCACACATTCCTGGTGCTCATCATTTATGGGATGATACCATGCAAGATATCGAATGTCACTGATCTCAGATTTCGTTTTTACATCACTTGCAGCACAGTATTTGTATACATTTATAACATGAAACTGGCAATATTATCATGCATTAATATGCATTTGTTAACCTTAAGCTGTATTTACACAGAAATGTTAGTTTTATACACAATTCTGAAAACATGAAAATATCAGATGGCTGCTGTTTGTCTTACAGAATTTGACTCTCCACAATGTTTCACAGTAAATGTTGCCTCTGTACTGCATATAACTGACAATGTTCTGTAAAACTAACTTGAAAATCTCAGCACAGATGAGCAATGGTTAAAGTCTAAGCTAAGATCATTGAGTCTGACAGTGTCGTACAGTTTGCAAAACATCATTCTATGAAGATTTTAGCAAAGTAGTGTGAATGAGGATGAAATGTGGTCAGCTCATTAATACATACTGATTTGCAAATGTTTTAGACCATAAAAGCAGAAAGAAATCTTGGGTCAGAACTAAATAATAGCACTAAAACCTACATACTGACTTAGTAACAATAATGTAATAACCCTGGTGCTTATTTACTGTGCCTTCAATGAAAAGAAGCAGTGCTTCTGGGCTGCAGTTTACTTGTCATATTATCTTCCTAAATTATTTGTATTGCTGTGAGCAGAAGAAAAAGCAATGAGTCACACAGCCTAGAGGCTCACATATTACACGAGTCTTTTCTTATTTATGTTACTGCCATTTCTAATCAATGTCCAAGAGGGAAAATATCACAATGTGAGTCACTTACCAGACTCAAAAGCAGTTACATTATTTTCTGCTGATGAATTTAGTGATGGGAACTCCAATATTTTTCCAAGTTATTTTTCATGACTGAGATCTGGAATGCAGCACCTGGTCTTCAAGTTTTGAAGCACATCAAATATTCAGGCCATGTGTTGCCAGGGGCATAGCTTTTCAGTTCAGGATTTAGTAAGAGCAGAACACAACATGGATAACATTAGTAAATGCTACATTTACTCCGACATTAGGGTAAAGTGCAATTCTGTAGTTTGCACTGTGCTCCAATGAGTATCTGGTATCATTTTATATGAGTGTAAATAATAAGCACTGAAATTACTGTGGTTCAATCATTAAGTAAGGAAATGTAGCTCTATAGCACTCACACCATGCCTTACTTGCTCTCGATACTTGATAGCAGTACTCATTACTATCCTGGAAATGGACTCTGGATGTAACGTTTCAGGTCGTACTCATCATTCTACTATAGAGGCACAGAAAGGGATCACCAGTGACGGTTACTGATATATGATTTACATATGTGTAAAGACAAAAAAAAGTGACATTTCGGCATGCTAAACATTATGCATTTGACAAGTCTAATATTAAAAATGGGTCACAACACTTCCATTGTAGAGAGGTATGTGAGGAAAGGGGCAGGGAACCTCTCAAAACATTATGGGTTTGCCAAGATTCAGACTGTAATGCAAAATGAAATTTAAAATGATTCATTGAGTGGATTATCTTATTTAGCTATCAGAATGTAGAATTTCCTAACTTCATAATGAATCGGGAACTATACCATACCCCCCTAATTGTTGATAGGTTTGCCTGGCTTGCATTTGCTTTACTGATGTAGCCAGGAGGGATGTATGCACCAACTATATTTAAGTGTTTTTTGAGTTTATTGTTAATTTTGTAAGCATTATGTCTGCGCTGTTGGAGTCAGGGGTGTTTTGATTAATGGGTACTAGATTGAGGTTATTTTTAAATATAATGGCTATACCACCTCCTCTTTTGTTTTTCCTGTCTGACCTCAGGAAATTATCACCCGGAGGAATAATTTCATTATTGTTAAAATCTGTTTTTTGGTATGTTTGCGTTATTAAGGTAATATCTGGGGAGTAAAGAGCTATGGTGGCATTTAATTACTGTATTTTGTTTAGAATACTTCTGATGTTGATATTAAGTAACAGCAGATCAGCTCCATTCCTGGGAAGGTTTAGAAAACTTTGGGGTTGAGTCATGTGTTGAGCGGTTAAGTGGGTTTTATTAGTTTTAGGTCCATGGTTGGGATGAATGTTGCCACTATGAATGAGTTAAGATGCTATATGAGTAATTGGCTTTAGGAGTTTGCCATTAATTTATTATGTTTTACAAAAATGGGTGGTGAAGTTTTAACATAGAGAATAGTATATGAAGCTGGGTCAGTGTTGGTAATATTGGAGATGGAGGGTGATATCAGTATTGCTTTGGGTTGTACATTTGATGAGGTTGGGAAAGGGGTGCTTTGGGTAGGATTTGGGTATTGGGATAAATGTGATAGGAAGTGTAATGGGTACTTATCATAAAGATGAAGACAAGGGAAGAGTACAAGGGTACATAAAATATATACCAAGGACCACACACAGCCAAGATAAAATAACAAAGTTTGATACAAGGTAAGTGCTTTCGTGCTCCATAATAAGCACTTCATCAGACAATGAACAAAGTAAAATGCAGCAAATAAATAGTGCAATCAATTAAATAATTAATGAAATCATTTACCATCTTTCAATAAAGGTTTTATAGGCACATAGCCATTCAGGCCAGGAGACCTATGTGCCTGCATAACAGTAATCCACCTAGTTTCTGCTTTCTCAATCTTATTGCATAGGTCCCTACTAAAAATATATTGCAAAACTAAAAATCTAAAAGTATGGCCTTTAAAATCAGAAACATGTCAAAATAAAGTGCCAGTAACATCCTTATTCCTAATATAACTGATATGTTCCAGTAGACATTCCCTTAACGACCTGCAGGTCTTCCCTACATAAGAACAATGACATTGATTACAAACAGCGAGATATACAAGATTACAGGTTGAACAATCAACATAAAACCTAGGATTAAAAATAAAACCAGTAAATGGATGAATGGATGTCTTAGACTCAGAAATATAAGAGAATGCTGTAAATCTGTGACAAGCAAAAGACCTCTTCCTCTCATATACCTGCATAGGTTTCTTATTATAACCATAGCACAACTGTCTCTTGAGAGACAAACTGTTTCTAAAACAAAATTTAGATGCAGTGCCAACAATTTCATTAATCTTGTCATCAGAAGTAAGAATAGGCTAATTATTACGCATGATGTCACATATCTTACAGATATCACTGGTGTAAGTTAATATAGGTCTGACATTTCTATCATTAATCACATTCTTCTTAGGACGCACGTTAGATGCAGCCCTGGAAGAATAAAGTCTAGCACAATCTTTCAGTGCTTCTACTATTGCTTCATCTACAGAAGCAAAATCATGCTTAGAATATCCCGGTCAAATAACTCATCCCTTAATTCATCAGTAGGTGCGATGAAACTGATCTTCATCAGTATTAAGCCTAGACATTCTATATGTCTGACCCTTAACAATATTTCAGAACACGTGTCCATTGTGAATACCCGTGCGATGCAGAAATGTATTTCTTCTGCATTGCTTCCTATATATACATATGTCTAACATACCCTTATCACCATTGGATAAATGGACATCTAAAATATCAATAGCATCCAAATCCAAATGCTTAGTGAATCTAAGATATCTAGTAGTATTCTCAATATATGCAATAAACTGATCCAATGCATATATAGAGCCATCCTGTAAAAGGAAAATATCATCCACAAATCTCTTAAAATACTTTAAACAATGTAAATAGACATGTTGACCAAAAACAAACTCTAAGCTAAAGGACATTTAGAATAAATTGTACAGCTTGAAGCATTATCAATGGTAATGACTTTGTTTAGAAGCCTGTCTACATTTTAAGGTGGTTCCTAGAGGGCATTGTATATTTTAAATGCCCATGCATGGCACTACATTCCCAGAACTACTACATAAGATATAGATATATAGATATATATATATATATATATAGATATAGATATAGATATAGATATAGATATAGATACATATTTATATGGAGGTACAAATCACTTCCCTAACCATCCCGACATTCACCTGCCTTTATTAAAGATGATGCATATTCTCCTCTTTGGATGAGATGTTAAACTGAGGTCACATCTGCTTGAGTCGGTGGCAGCTCAAGAGGATGTAAAATAACTGATGGCACTTATCATAAAGAGTAGGGGGAATCCTCCACAGTTCTATCCAAATTTCCCCTAGTATTATAACTACCACCACAACTACCACCTCCTCAGGTGTCCCATAAAAGGAGGTTGCTAGTGTAGTGGGACTAATTTCAGCATAAACTAACAAATAAAATTAAATCACTGATGGTTTGTGAACTGTTTTGCAGATGAGTTGCTAAGTGCTCCTTAATTTCACATTTGCAGTGTTGAGTGTGGCCTGTGCAGAGTTGAATAACTGGGAAAATTTTTTTTTTTTTTTTTTGTAAGAAAGTTTGAAAATTCAAATGTATTGTTAGGCTTCACATCTGCTTGCCTCTTAGATCTCATCATCTTTTTTAAGCAGATAGAAGGAGCTTGCCCAGCAGTACCCCAGCATGGATGGCTTCATTTTGTGTCTTATCACTTGACAGATGTTTAGTTTTGGAATGCAAGTTTATTTTTTTCCAAGATATAATACATCATATAAATGCATCTGACTTCATTGGGAGATCTCACAGGGCTTACTGTTTTCAAAACTGGACAAGCAAGAATAACACAAGGAGCTATTACCCTTTATATTATTTGATTGCTTGACAAAATGCAAAATAAGACCTAAACGGTTTTCAGTTGGCTTTAGCCAAGAGTGAGTTTCAGAATATAATAAGCACTGCATTAGATTGGTTCCCAGAGAAAAGCAGTATCAAACGAACTAAGGTGAATATGCTGAGGTGCATAATTGGGCATAGCATAAATACGTAAAAATCACTTGGGATGTACTGTCTCATGTAAAGATAAACATCTGCTGCCTTGCTGATTCAGGAAATGCACTTCAGAGTGCCCCGTCAAGGTTGTCTCCCAACCAGTTAATGTGCTTTGTGCTGGAGGTACGGCAGCTAAACATTGTTGTGCATGGAGCTTGGGTGGAAAAAGCATGCATCCAGCCATAAAATGAAGTAAAGGGTATGAATGCTGTCTTTTAAAGTATGTCCCCCATTTTTATGATGCAGGTAACTAGATGCAAGGTCCTAGAGCTTAGCAAGCAGTTCATTATACCTCACTCTACTCATTACTAACTTATACCAGTTTGCTCCTTAGAGTCCTCCATTATGTGTCCAATTCACTGTTCATTTCATTCTAAGTGTAGTGTTCCTCTCTAGTGTGGTGACACTCATATATAGGAGCTCTGTATGTTGCTCAGTACACTACCAGCAGCCTCACTGCCAGCAGCTTTATCTGCTACGCCAAGATCAGGTTTCATTTAACTGTAGCTTGCTAGAAACAAATACAGTATTCTCTTTGCACAAGTCTAGAAATGTAGGCATATTAAAGCAGGCCTATATATTTTCCATTTTCCATGTAGTTTTAGTAAATGCACTTTCAACAGAAAGGAATGTTTCGGTCAAGAATACAAATAAAATTACCTTCAGTCAACAGTATTGATAAGACTAAAATGTGTTAATAGAATGTTCAGAGCATTTAGCACAAACAGATCTTGTTTAGATGGTACAAGGCTTGGGATCCAAAGTTAACAACGTGTAGAACTTGCAGGAAATTCACAGGATTTTAGTATAATTTAGGAGATACTTCAGACACATAAGTCAGAAAGTTAGTTCAGACTGGCATAGAAAGTCATAGCAGTGCAGTCCACAGACGTTTGGTAGAGACACTCAAGAGTGAGTGCAGAAGGAATAATTCTGAATACAGAATTTATGGACAGTATAATGAGTGCAGAAACTGCAGACATTATAAGTCAGTCTGTGTCAGATTATTGGCACTGTTATTGGAGACAGTAAGATTTGATTTGGATATTGTTGACATCTATCTCCATCGTATGCTGCTACTACATAATAAACCAAGAACTGGCACATAAAGGAGAGACTGGCACTTTTCAGCACAGTTCTGGGTAACTTAAAAAATAAAGACATTTATTCCAGTTACTTCCAGTTTATTTCAGTATTCTGCAGTCCTTTCAATTCTTACAGCTACCATGTCACAGATGACCCTTTGCTGAACTGTGATGGTATGTCAAAAAGAACAGGTATGTGCTCATGTTGGTCTCTATCAGCATTATTTTGAATCAGGAAAGGTTCCTGTGCAGGTGGCCAGGTGGATCATAAGATGATAGGAAGTTACTAGGTTATTGGCCCTGAGGCCTTTACAAGCCTAGCCAAGAATTTAGCCCATGTTCCAACAAGACAGCACATGATATGCCTGTCCAGCAGGGACACAGGTGGAATTTCAAGGGGTGTATTTTCTGTTCCCCATCCAGTTATCCAGGTTGTGCTTAAAAAGGGTTAATGAGGAACAATGCTTGACATGGAGGAGTCTATTACACAGAAGGGACACAAATATGTCCCACCAACAAGTCCTATTGATGACACAGACCAGGTTTTGGTCATGCATGCAGGTTACTCGAGTGGAGCTTGACTTGCAGATATGCAGCAGTCCCATCAAGGCAGGGTCTGAGATTGCTTTGTATGCCAGACAAATGTCACCTCTGAGGAGTCTGTATGAGACAGAGTAGAGGGACAGGGCTTTTAGCCTATCTGTGTATGGTAGATGTTTGAGGCCCTGCATTCTCCTGGTGAGAAACCTCTGTGGTCTCTCCAGCTATTGTATGTGCTTTGTGAGGTACATACCAAAAGGGACATTGTACTCAATAATGGCCTTATAAGGGAAGAATACATGGATGTTTTGACCTCTTTGTCCCTGGATGAGATACCCTTCCTAATAAGGTGGGCCATGTAAAAATCTTTCCATACAATGGAGGCAACATGGCCAAAGTCAGTTTGCTATCAACGTGGGTACCCAAGTCCCTCATGACTGATTGTGTGTTTAGGACCTTGTTATTAATGTGATAATCCGTGGGGATGTCACTCTCCCCAAAGGGAATGATGATGCATTTTTGGCATTCAGTTTGATGCCATGCTACTGGCATCAGTCATTTGTTTTGGTGAGACCCTCTTGCAGGATGTCCACATGACTAGGGGAAGTTATGACAGCACCCAACTTGCAATCATCTGCAAACTTGGTCAGCCATAGCCCACTGATTTGGCCTGCACCTCAAAAATTATATACCAAACAACAGAGGCCCCAAGGCCAATCCCTGGGGTACACAACTTGTTATAGGTCTACTGCTTGAGGTGACTCTCTTATTTTGACTAGGTGGATTCTATCAATGACCCAGTTTGCTACCCATCTGGTAACATATGGATTGATGCCTAGTTGAGAGAGTTTTTCTATTATACCCGAGTGGAAAATAGTATCAAAGGCTTTGGTCATGTCAATGTAGGTGGTGTGCACCATCTTCTCATCATCCATGGCTTTGGTGACTATCTCAAAGAAGTTGACCAAATTTAACAGGCATGATCTCCCCTTGATGAAACCAAACTGTGTAGGATTGAGTGTTTGGAGGTTGCCAATGTCCTTGTTAATGAGGTCCATGATAATCTATTCCATGGCCTTGCAGATCAGGCTAGTTAGGCTGATGGATCTATAATTTCCTGGAACAGTGGATGTTCCACCTTTGTGCAAAGGGATGACAGTGGCTATCCTCCACTCTGGTGAGATGAAGCTGATACAGATGTCCACCAGACAGGTTTTCTCTTCCTTGAGGAGGATGACTTTTTTCCTGTTGGGTATTCCTGATTTCATGCAGCTTATAAATGCTTATATAGTACTTTGGGGTAGATTTGGACATTTGTGTCAGTTCCTATGCAGGGGGAAGGGGCTGTGAAGCTGTTTATACCTTCATTCAAGAGTTTGCAATCAGCTTTGGAGACGTTTTTGTGTTTGACCCTAGCAAGAGGAAAGTCAAGGGAGATGGTGACTTCAAAAGTGACCACTTTGTGGTCAGATCCTACCAGAGATATGACACTGTATGGATGCTGCAGTGGTTGTTCATATTGGCTAATATCAAGTCCGAGATATTATCACCTCTTGTGGGGGTGTCTGCCAGCTGGTCCAAGGCATTTGCATTAATGAAATCAAGGAATCTCTGGGCATTTGTATTTTGGCATGAGTAGTTCTTCCAATCTATGGTTGGATAGTTAAAGTCACCCAAGATCAGGGTAAAGGCTTGAATCTTGATAGATTTGAAGAGGTCCAGAAAGGTGGAGTGGGCATCTTTAGTCAATGTTCGGGCTCTGTAGCTAGCTATGATTTGAATAGGGGTCTTGTCAATGGTTAACTGCACCTGGAGTGTCTAATGTGCATCATACTGTTTGACCAGCCTGGAGGTGTGTTTGTTTTTAATATATATTGAAACTCCTCCTCCTTTTGCTTTGCTACCCAAGATTTGGGGTGTGGATGTATGACAGGATGAGTAACCTGGTATGGCTGGGTGCTCTCCACAGCTGTGAACCAGGTTCCTGTGACTGCACAGATGTCAGCATGTTCCAGGGTTAAGAATGCTTGCAATTAGTGCAGTTTCATGTTTAGATGCCGAGTATTTAGCAGCATGACCTTTAATTTGCTTTTCGATGAAATTTTCATGTTGGTAATTTTGACCTCATGGCAGTGCCTAAAAAGGCATTATGAGGGAGGCAAAAGCCTTTGCCAGAAGCCTGAAGCCCAAGGGAGACAGATACAGGCTATCTCTGGCAAAGCACCGTGGTCTGTCGATCAGGTCTTGCCAGGCTGTCAGGTACTGGATCCCCTTGGAATGACACCAGAAACTAAGGCAATTGTTAAAGTCAATGATTTTGTGATTGGCTTGAGGCATCATTCTGGGCAACAGTAGAATGTTGCTCAAGGCTAGGGACATACCTGCCTGGGACACATATTCAATGAGCTCGATCATGTCTCTCTTCATATTGTCTGGGAAGGTATGTCTGAAGTCATTCACACCAGCATGGATTACGACAGAGTCATAACAGCACCTGCTGTTTAAAGGCTTGAGTGCATGTGTGATATGGTGGATTTTGGCACCTGACAAACAGCTAACTGTGACTTTCTCCTTATTCAGCCAGGTATGGCCAACAGTTGTAATCCTCAGGTGGCAGGAGTACGTAACCAAATGCATTGTCATTGATGGGCATTGTTAACTCCTTTGCATGTCATGGTGATGTCATTAGCTACTACAAATTGTCTGACACCCATTTCTTCAGCAGACCCATGCTGCTTTGTTTTGCCATCAGCCCTGAATTCTTTAAAGCAGTATAACCATGTTACCTCTTCTGACTCAATGTGGGCCTACAATGGCAACAGTTTGGGCATCACAAAATACTATGAGATGTGAGCTGGCCATACCACTAAAGGAGGTGGAAACAATATATAGTGTAAAAGTGGTGATTATTTTGTAATAACAAGTACCATACAGAGTGGTCTAATAATAAGCTCATGGACATTATATAGATGAATCAGGTTATGTAAATATGGTACTCCGACACAGTATGTATGGATTTATCCTTTTGTGGTTATCATTATCCGTTTACTATTCAGCTGCAGCATGTGCAGATGGTGTGGCTTCCACAAATGAAGAAAGTACAAAACAAAGTTCAAACAGGAAGATGCTCAGTCATCCATTGGTAAGTGTTAATATGTATATACAGCTGGATGCTGTGACACAGTCACATTAAAGCCATCATGAGTGTCACATATGGACACCAAGGACAGCAGTTAGCACCATGGCCTCATCATCCATGTGTCTTAGCTCAACAGTGGAGTGTGTATGACTGTATTGCTTATACTATTAGATATCCTTGGTCTTTTACTTTATACAGTTCTTCATGTTAGTGGCATGTTACCAGTCTTCTGTAAAGATGGATGTGGTCTCCTCCTTTATTGATATCAGCCATTAGTCACATCCAATTTTTATCTTACTGTTCCTGTTAGATGACCTTGACTCTCAGCAATGCTGTACTAGTGAGAAATACATTGCATTGTACCTCATTCGCTTCATCAGTACAATTAACCCTGTGTATGTGCGCCTGTGTGTATCACATGCACGCAAGTGTGTGTGTGTGTGTGTGTGTGTGTGTGTGTGTGTGTGTGTATGTGTGTGTGTATGAGCGCACGTGCATGTGTCTGTATGTGAAATAATAATGAATTAAGCAATTGTAACATTCATAATAACTACTGTTTGGAGGTAAAAGCACTATAATAAACAACATGCAAACAACGAGTGTCTCGCACTACAAGCTTACCAAGTAACGGCAATAGATAAACCCACAGTTTTTGGAACAGCATGTGTATATGGACTTCAAAACTAACTTCATTCCTGACTGCCTCCACTATGCACATATTCAGTGAGATATAAATGGGATGTTGTACGACTGCATAGTGAGGGTTTTATGCAAGAATTGTTACTGAACTGGTCATAAGGAAACTGTAGGACAAGCATGACCTACATTTGGTACAGATAATACATGTGTACTACTTTTGTATGTAGTGTCCTCTGACATATTACTGCTGTGACTACCTGTTAGCACAGTGTGCTCAGTATATGGCTGCCAACAGGCACACTTTATAACCAAACACACAGCCTTCATAAGCTAGCATGTATGTGTATCCAGCTCTATGGCCCTCATAGCCTAACATGTATGTGTATCCAGCTCTATATAAATTTAGTGTAATACTTCTGATGCAGAGCAATTTTGAGTATGCGTCTACATCCATCATGGGTATAATGTGTGGTCTGTGGCATGCCAGTGATCAAACCTAATAAATGTATTATGTAGCACTGAGCTGAGGCACACATTCATGTTACATTTTCTGTTATGTCTTTATGCATTTTACTGTATCAGTCATTTGCTGTTCAAGGTGATGAGACAAGATCTGAAAACAGTCAACCAGAACTAAGGAGACCATTCTGCTTTATCAGATGGCAGTGACCCAGACAATCTATCTGCCATATATAGTGGATGTGCTGATGGAGGCACTTGCTGCTAAACACTTGAGGGAAAATATCCTGAACATACAAGTACGTCTATCTGTACTGTCACTGCCCACGAATGATGATGAATAGTGATTTCAGGTAGTATAAGTGACTATCCATGGTATGCATGCTGATTTATTGACCTACCACAACATTGAACTGCTGTAACACCTCCACTACCACAGTACTTAACAAATGCCTACAATTTATAAAAAAATATAAGTAAAAGGGCAGAACTCTGCTTGGCTTTCTCAAGCTATTTACACAGTTCTTAAGGAGATAGAAAAAAAAAAACAAAATGTGGATCCATGGAAAGCTACTAAAAATTAACAAAACAAAAATATATTCATAACATTGCCAAAGATGCAAATTAGAACTAAAATACCACAAATACTGCTTCCTGAGAAGTAATCTTCACTCCATCTACTTTCTATATTAAAAAAAAAAAAAAAACTTCTGAAAAATCACATAAGGCATAGCTTACTTTGATAGGAAAAATACAACCATACTACCAAACTTGCTTATATGTCCTCTCTTGCTAAGTTCAGATCACTGGTTAGCTTTTCCCCTTTCTACTTCTCCTCTGTACCCCACCCGCCAGCTACCCAAATCTCACTAAATCCATACCATTTGCAAACTCCACCAACTCCCCACTGGCCAATGTCCCTAAACCTCCTTTCAGTCCCAGCTTCTTAGTTCATAACCTCTCAGATGCCCCTCCCACTAACTCTGTGTCTCCCCTTTTCACTCTGCTTTCAGCTTCAGATTTCTAATGAGAGAAATTTTAATATCATCATTACAAAAAATTATGAAAAATACAGAATACCAAAAATAACCCAGATTCCTACAGTCTAATATATGTCTTCCTAAAATGGCAGGTGTGGCACTCTCTGAACACCTTGCACTATCTTCAACCTCTCAATTTCCATTGTAACAGTTCTTACACAATAGAAACATTCCCTCATAACACCAGTTCTAAAACAATCTGCCAAATCTTCTCCTGAAGCATCCCAACAAATTTCTAGTCTATGGCCAATAAAAAAAACAGTTTGAAAAACAAATCTACGGTCTAATAATGAATCGTGTATATAAACAGGGCCTACTGATTCCCAAAGTGGCTTCTGAAAGGGCCACAATATCCTTTCAGCTGTACTCACTGTAAATGACAGACTACTGAGCTGTAGCTTAACTTTTCTGGCAGCTTGCGCAGCTCATAGATCTTGTGCCCCCTCAACTTAAAGTCGTGGACCAAAAAGAAAAAAAAATGGTCTTTGGTTCTGACTTAATAAATCAATAAATCAAATCAATCAAACAATCAATCAATCAATCAATCAATCAATCAATAAATCAATCCTTTCATTTGTAACAAGTCACTTTACTGCAAATGTACCAGGTGCTTTGTGACAGTTCAGTTACCCTACACAGAATGCAGACGAGCTTCAGCCCGGACCGTTAATGCACTACTGGCCAGGACTGTTGTTCTTCCTGACTGTCATCTACCAATTGTACTCCCTAACACCTTGTGCCTGGGGAGGATACACATTCTTGCCGCACCCTAATTATGTCACTGATATGCCATGAAGAAGGGTCAGTTAACTGAGAGTGTTAATAGTCACTTAATGTTAAATAAATATACCTCAGTTTATTTTGATTCTAGCACTGTCTTGAGTTTCAGGAATTACCTCATTCATAATGCAGTCAGGCAAATGCACCACAGATGCTTGTTATTACACATCTAGAGTCTGTCAGGGCTCAATACAGGGCACAATTCTTTTCTCACTATTCATCAAACACATTGAAACATCTATTCCACTGTTAAATATCAGTATATATGCAGATGACATAACTTTCCACACAGGTGGCCATTTTATCATACGTTTTCATAAAGGCACATAGAAAGACATTAATATGCTCTCTAGCTGCCTCATTGTTAGCATCTCCAAAACAGTAGCTATGTTATTATGTTATTTGGCTTTCACCAAAGACTTTCC
Organism: Protopterus annectens; assembly: GCF_019279795.1. Lineage (NCBI taxonomy): Eukaryota > Metazoa > Chordata > Ceratodontiformes > Protopteridae > Protopterus > Protopterus annectens. The sequence continues at coordinate 205,933,113 of NC_056751.1, forward strand.
AAAACAAACTATATACAAAACAACCACAAACAATGAACCTACGCACAGAGTTGAAGAAGACAGCTACCTTTGATTGCCTCATCCCTGATTCAACTCTCTCCTGCAAAACCCACACAGACACCTGCATAGCTAAACTCATTGCTGAACTAAAAGCATCCTATTCTATCACTAAACATCTTACTCTGGAGACCAGAAAAACTACAGCACAAATATCTTCATTCCCTAGAAGGGAATGTGCCCTCCCTAATATCATTCTAAACTGCTCTAATGCCAACAGGCTGAAAGCATCACAGAATACTATATTCAGGTTCATTAATCGCTCTTCACATCTGAAGTATCACTGTCTAACTCTTCAGAAAGCTAATTGGTTAACAGTCCCTGAATGTGCTACCCTTCTGCTATCCTTACTCACATCTCAAATACAGAACAAACGTTTTTACCCTTGCCTCAGAAAAACATTCAGCTAAAATCTATTCCTTGTGCCTTATGAAATCAGGATGACAAAACTTAACACTATCCCATCCTCTATTCATCCATCCCACAGTAGAAAGGGGCTTCTCAAAAATTATCCCTGCCAAATGAAACCTTCTTTCTACAAACCACAGGTATCTTACAAACTACAGAAATTTCATGAAAAGCTCTACAAATTGTAGGAATCTACATGTAAATGTACATATTTTATTGATAAAGGCTAAAGCTGGCAAACCATCATGACTGTTACCACATATCCCCCCACTGACCTGCAAATGCCCTGTGCAGTAGAATAAGTCCAATAAATATATGTAAATATATATATATACATATATATTTTACCTCTGCAGATTAGGCACTTCTCCCATGCTAGATTATGAAAATGTTTGAATAACACATTATTCTCAGATCACATGAATTTGATAAAAAATACTATGGTTAAATTTGTTAAAATCTAGACCTGTTAATTGTGAATAGTATACAATGGCCACATTCCATGGTTTACTTGGCATTAACACTAAAATGCATATTATGTTTAATATCATGCCTTCTGAATTTATAATTGTGTGTCTTTTGTGAAATTGATCTCTAAAGATAAGGTCATTTCTGTTCAGTTTATAACTCTGTTCTATTTTGGAGCTGTGATGTTTCGTTATGTATTTTGGTGTGCTTCACTTGGGTCATGGCTGAAGTGAGTCCTCAGACCAGCCCACCTACCTCATTAAGCAACTCTAAATAAATAAATAAAGTGGGCAAACACTGGTCAAAGTACATTGTCTGGACATAATTTAGGTTGGCCCGCTGCCCTTGCACTCTCATTAATGAAGGTATCTGAGTATAAATTTATGGTGATGTGTCCATACATAATGTGGGTGAAATGATTTTAGTTGTGACCCTACATTCCAGTATCTAAGAATCAATAATAGCAAGTACGATAACTCACAAGCACAAAGCCAACTGGGCTGGAATTCAGCAATAAAGGCAACCGCAATTCCTTCTTAAAACTTTTTAATGTGACCAACACGATAAAAGCACAACAGCAAGTTCCACAGCACACAATACTGTAATGAATGAATAATCCTCACAATAAGTAACACCCTCCGATGTTAAGCGCTTTCATTTGCATGATGCAAACTTCATCAGAACAATTACAGTGTTACTCTCAATTCAATTTAAACTCATTTTGGCGCCAACCTTACTCAAGTACTTAAAGGTATATTACACAATAATCAGCAACCAAAAAAATGAACTGTGATTGTAATCCAGCCCTAAATATTTCAATATATCTACAAAGGCTCTGTTCATCCTAATGAAAAAGTTTGTACATATATATATTGCACATAATACATAAATATTAAAATATTTCAAAACTATTAATACTATACAATTAATTGAATGTTATTATTAACTACAACTACCATATACTAATTTTATGAAATAGCAGAAAAAAAATCAAACATTAAAAAAGACATAAACAATATCTTTTTGTCGATAAAAACCACAAAAAGTTGCAAAAAGTTGATAATAAATGTCTACCTATAATTATAAGCCAAAAGTTAAAAATTCTTCAAATACCACAGACTAACTCATGTGTGGTGTGTATGTAGCTTCTTCACATTTTAAGAAACGGTTTTATGCTAATAAAATCATTTAGTCCTGGGGTTCTGGTGGCGTCAACCAACATCTGCCACTTACTCTCCCTACATGATAATTTATTTTTCCAATCGCCCCCTAGGGGATTACTAAATTCTTGATCTATTATTGTGAATGTGAAAACATGTTGTTCACTAGCATCTTTGATATGTCTGTATAGAGCATTTTTTGGATCCTTAATTTTAATTTTGTAGTAGTGTTCATAGATGCATTTCTTCAATTGCCTCTCCGTCTTTCCGATGTAGAAAGCGGGGCATAAATTACATTTGGCTAAATACACCACTTGTTTGGTATAACAGAAACCTCCTTTACTCTTAATTTTAGTATGATTAACATCCTCCAATGTAATGTAAGGTGAGGTATTAATATATCTACACTGTTTACAGTGTCCACACTTTTTGGTGTATATTTGTGTGTCCTTTGCTTTGTTTTCATAATTGCCTGCTCTTTCCAATAGTTTCTTAATGTTTGGAGCTATCCTATACACTACAGTCAGATATTGACCCAACTTTTCTCTACAATCGTCTGTGACTGTTATTGTATCCCAAAATCTAGTCACTATTTCCTTAATACAATGTACAAAGGGAGAATATGTTAAATAAATTAAAAAAAATAAATTATCATATAGGGAGAGTAAGTGGCAGATGTTGGTTGACGCCACCAGAACCCCAGGACTAAATGATTTTATTAGCATAAAACCGTTTCTTAAAATGTGAAGAAGCTACATACACACCACACATGAGTTAGTCTGTGGTATTTGAAGAATTTTTAACTTTTGGCTTATAATTATAGGTAGACATTTATTATCAACTTTTTGTGGTTTTTATCGACAAAAAGATATTGTTTATGTCTTTTTTAATGTTTGATTTTTTTTCTGCTATTTCAAGAAATTATTATATGGTAGCTGTAGTTAATAATAACATTCAATTAATTGTATAGCATTAACAGTTTTGAAATATTTTAATATTTATGTATTATGTGCAATATATATACGTACAAACTTTTACATTAGGATGAACAGAGCCTTTGTAGATATATTGAAATATATAGGGCTGGATTACAATCACAGTTCATTTTTTTGGTTGCTGATTATTGTGTAATATACCTTTAAGTACTTGAGTAAGGTTGGCGCCAAAATGAGTTTAAATTGAATTGAGAGTAACACTGTAATTGTTCTGATGAAGTTTGCATTATGCAAATGAAAGCGCTTAACATCGGAGGGTGTTACTTATTGTGAGGATTATTCATTCATTACAGTATTGTGTGCTGTGGAACTTGCTGTTGTGCTTTTATCGTGTTGGTCACATTAAAAAGTTTTAAGAAGGAATTGCGGTTGCCTTTATTGCTACATTCCAGTATGCCATGTCCCAGAATCTTTAGAATCTATGGCAGGATCATTACGCCCTTGCATTTGTGTCCACTATACAATAGCAGACCAGCCTCACTTAAATGCACAACATCTAAGAGCCACCAATAGAAAACCTACATTGTATACCTATCTGTGGCACTAGTACACAGCACACAGCACAGTTTGACCAAAATATAGTCTGCCAGACAAAACTACCAGTGATGTGTACAGTGTGTGTGTGTGTGTGTGTGTGTGTGTGTGTGTGTGTGTGTGTGTGTGTGTGTGTGTGTTTGTGTGTGTGTGTGTGTGTGTGTGTGCATATTATTGCTTTATAAGATTTTGCACATCTCCTACCTCAGCATCGATTATAAGATACTTCAATTTATTTGAATGGAAGAACTATTGATGGACCATAACAGGTCGTGTGCTAGCAGTAGTCACAGTGCTAACAAAGACAATTTGACTTTCAATGCTATGAGACAGAGCACCTGTAGAACCTGAAATAATAAGACAGTCATTTACAGTACATTGCAAAATAATATTATGTTTACCATATAGAATTAACCACAATATTCTACACAACAAAGGGCTGTACAGGGTCCTTTGCATAGTGTATACAAAAAACATTGTTAAGGTATTGGGGGGGGTGGTTATCATAACACACAATGGATTAGGAAGATGTTCAAAACAAACAATACAGCAGAAAAGGCACAGCTATTCAAAAGAGTTTAAAGCAGGTCAAAATGTTCTGAATACGAATTAATGATTGCAAACTCCCTGGAAGGATATTGGATGAGCCAATCTCATTGAATGCCATAAAAACTCACTTTAAATATTTTTTTTCAGTATGACAAGCTCTGCAATATATATATACATATATATATATATATATATATATATATATATACATATATATACATATGTATATATATATATATATATATATATATATATATATATATATATATATATATATATAATATAGATAGATATATAGATATGTCTATATATATTTATATATATTTTTTTAATAGTTTTTTTCTTCACAATTTTTAAAATTTAAATTTCAGTAAATGGTGAGCTAAAAAGCTCATAGGTAAACCCTTTGTGTGCTGTGCAAATTCTCTGCAAACCGACAACTACTTGTTGGGTGCATTTTTTTATAATTCACACTTTTCAAAAACAAACCTGTTGCACCTGACACAAATCTACCAAAACATCATGATTTTGCATGGGGAAAGCCCCCTCATGCACCCCCACAATCCTTACATAAATATTCTAACTCCAAGATCACCCAATCATGAGGAAAATTATGAAAAATATACTCTGTAGGGGTGAAAACATTAATCATGTACAGAGATCTTGCAATTCTGTAACAATAGTTAAAACAGTTGCATTAGCCGAGACAGCGAGACTTTTCATTACAGGGTAACTCTGCCTTGCCATGAGACATTTTGCTGACATATGTCATTGCAGATATAAGATACCATTTATAGATGGGGCTTGTCAGTACGTGCATGTGTTTGTGGTGCATATGTAGTCATGTGTCAACAGTGTTGCTTTAGTCAGTACTAATACGTAGAATCTTTTCCTCATTATGCCTTGCAGAGCACTGAGAACAGAAACACGAAGAGCAGAATCAAGACTGCAGAGTCAGTTATTTACTAAGAGGTAGTGGTGCAGTGTGGAGTGAAACATCTAGTCAGAGTCTACTATGAATTATCTGAATAATATTAATAACTTCTTAGGCTTTACTTATGATTGAAATATGGATATGATTAATTATTTGGATTTGAATATTTACAAGTCTGATGGTATCTTAAAACTACTAGGCTTTATAAAAGGAAGTAAAGCGTGAGTCTTACCAAAAATTTAGCTAAATGCATCCTACAAACATATGAAAAAATTTTTATATGTCACTAGGAATGGTGGATTATACTTTGAATAGATTGTTTTCAGTGAAACATAAACAAATATAACTTTGCAGCATAAATTTTCATCAAAAGACAGTATTACACACTATTTTAAAGAAATGATATGGGATACATTACAATTTATGTATATGTACACATGATGAAAAGCACATGGCATTCATTCATGAAGAAGGTGGGGTAGTTAAATTATAAACAGATATCTGTGAGAAGATAGAGTCATACAAAAGTAACTTTATGATGCAATTGCTGAAGCTGGTGTGCAAAACTGCTGAGAAGATGACAACAAGCGAAGTAATTTATTTGCTGATAAATTGTCCAAGGCCTTGGAGTAGAAATGATGTATTATTGAATTAGGTGTACGTGATTCACATAAATAATGGGTAACTTTTACTGTAGTGTTTCTCAAAGGATAACCAAAAATATGTACTGTACTGCTAAAACATATTGATGTCTACTGTCTAGGATGTGTCTTCCATTCTCAGCCAGCGCAATGCAATAGAAAGGTATTTAATATTACTTCTTATACCTTGCCAATACCTTTTATTGAAGACTGACAAATAGTGCTATATGATGCTACAGTATTTGAATAATTTTAATCAGTTTGGGGATATCTATCACTGGCATGGTCATCAGACTGTAACGGTAATTAAGCACAACAAGGGATGAATAATAGGCATCATTACTCAGTATGAAAGATCGCATGTTACCTAGAGGAATACGATTGTTAAATTATTTACAATTAAATGTCATTCCATTGTTTTTTCTTTTGCACACTCCTAACACTCAACCTCTTAGCACAGGAATTCTGGAGAAATCTAAAAATAATGTGGGACAGAAGACCCACATCAGGGACAGATTTCAAATATTGCTCTTATAAACGTTGAAATTTGCAAGAATAACAAGTGCTGTATTGGTATTCATTTCCTGAAGGATATGAAATCTGAACCTCAAATTTCTGTCGTTATTTAGTGACTTCAGTCTTCAGTGATTTGCCAGAAACTCACACATTTGATAGAGAGCAGACCAAAAATATGAGGGCAGAAATGTGGGCCTTCTATGTAATTCTGGACAATTTAAAGGTATGGGGAGAGTAATGAGAGCCCCACTCATTATTTACACAAATGCTGAGGAATACATGAATATCTGGCTCTCTACACAACCAGGGGGTTGATATTGCCCTTCACTGGAGTCAAAGACTTTGTTCACAGGGAGGAGGTCATCAGAGTCCTAGGTCATTTCCTTAGTTGATTGTTAAGGGATACTACTGTGGGTATCTGCTCTGGGCAGTGTGATAGCCACACAATAAGGAGCAACTATATATCTATACAGTGATACAGTGGCCAACTATAGTGCCCAAATTAATGTCCACAAATGTTTCTCCTTTAGTCACTGTCTCAGTGACATTGGTAGATATTGTTTCATTATTTTCTGTACTAAATAAGGCAGGCCCCTGTGAATGAATAGTGTTGGACTGCTTTAAGTTTACAAAGTCTGAGCATTCTTTTTCATGCTGTTGATTAGGTGCAGGTGTGGCTGCTACATCATTTGAAACATTTCATACCCTTTCTTGAGGACGAGGCCAAAGATGTCACCTGATGAAAAATCGCAGTAATCGCATTGTAGTTTCTTTAACTTGTTGAAGTTTTAAATCATAGTTAGCATATACACATAGTATGTCCATAAGTCTATTCTTATAATATTCAGTTGTCTATATTGCGAACTGTCAACAGTACTGCATATTATGTAGGAAAAACAAATTGCAGACTTAAAGATATAATTTTTAAGCATCTATCAGATATAAGGTTAAGAAAAGAACATAATGCACTGTACAAGCATATAGAATTGCACAGTGATCATATATTTGCCTTTATGGTTATATGTGTTATAAATAGAAGTCAAAGAATGGGTGACATGTATAATGAAACTGAATACAAAGAAATGCAATGGGTTCTTAGACTGGGAGCTGACAAAGCCCCAGGATTAAATGATGTTGTCCCTTTAAAACCAGCTGTAGCAAAAAGGAGGGTAAACTATTGATTTTTATTGGCTGTGTTGTACTATATTAGATACTATGTTTTTACTAGTGTTTTATCATCTGATGAAGGGATTTAACTGAAAGCGCTTATGATACTGTTTTTATTGCTTTAATAAAGTGAAGTTGCTTCATATACAGCATGGTAGTACTTGCCTTACTTTTGTATTTATTAAAAAAGCTAGTCTAGTAATTAGCAATGAATTAAAAAAATCATGAATCAAAGGGAACATAAACATTTTAGAGTAATTTCTGCATATATGAATAGTATTAAGAATATAGTAAGAATGAGAATTTTTAAGTTGTGTAATACATGTCATATAGATGTAATTATACTAGAAGACAATATTTTTAACAAATAAAGAAAGATTGCAAACAGATAAACTATAGGGAGGAAAGATATTCTGGAACATGGGAAATGAGAGATGTTCTGGAACAGCTGTATTCTGTAGAAATACAATAAAGGTATTACATGCAACTTTAGTAAAAATGGGAAAATTAATCAGATTTAAAATGGGAAGAAAAATCTATAGAATTATAACATTATATGCTTATATTAGCAGTAAAGAAAGGGAAGGCTTATTTCATCAGATTTTAGATTATGTAGTGATAAATAGGAGTATTCTAATAGCAGGAGACTTTAATTGTGACTTAAGATGCAAGCATATAATGAAAGGAAATTATATAAAAATGTTAAAAGCTATAAGATGTGGTAAGTTAAAGCTTTGTTACAAAAATTCATGGACTTACAAAAGGGGTATGTATAGAACTGAAATAGATTATTTTATAGTATCAGAAGATTTAGTTATAGGAGAAGGGGAGATAGTTAAACCAGGATTTCTGACCATCTTCCCATTTGGCTACAGATAAAAGAGAACAAGGAATATATAAAAATAGGCAAAGGAATGAAAAGGATAAATGAGACAGCATGGTATGAAGAAGGAAAAAGATTAGGAATAAAGTTATGGAAAAATCACATTAGTATGATAACATTTTATAAAAATTTGTCTGAATGGTGGGTGATATTTAAGGAAAATATAAAAAAAATGTTTTTTTTTACAGTGGAGATATGACATGAGAAACGTAGAGAAAGAAAAATATAAGAAGAACATATAACAATGCACTGGAAGATTTAGAACATTATGATAGAAAGTGCTTTGACAAAGAATTATATGAAGGAAATCAAGAAAAATATAACAATTGTTTATTTATTTTATTTATTTTACATTTGTTAACCTGGAAATTCTGACTGGACCAGGTCCATTTTCAGTGGAGGCCCGGGGAGAAAAGCTCCAACATCAAGTTATACAAATACAGTACATCCAGTATAATACACAAAACAGGTTACATCATGTATGCTGAGCATAGTGATATAACAAGAATTAGTAAAAACACTCCTGGTAAAAGATATAGAACATGGGTAAAAAGACAATGTCAGTCATACTTTGATAAGAAAAGAAAATATATCAAGTAAGATTCTACAGTTAAAAGTACCCTTTCAGATGACCAAGTCTACAGGGGATCAGAGCTCTAGCTTGTGATCAGAGAGGAATTTGGGGAGTTAATAGTAGTATGGGTAGGGTTATGTGATACAAGGGCATAACCATGTACTAAGAAGGTGCGATTTGAGGGAGATTTTGAATATGGATGTGGAGGGGGCAGTGGACACAGATAGGGAAAGAGAGTTCCAATTTCTGGCAATGGCGTGGGAGTAGAGCGCTTTCCCTGCATTACTGTTAGCCTTGGTGATGGAGAGGAGAGATTTTTCACTGGATCTTAGGTATCGGTTTATAGTATAGATAGTAGGTAGGTTGGATAATGAGGGTTTTTTTCAGGATACTTGAGAATATTGTAGGCTGTGCCCAGCTGGTGATAGTTAAGTAGCTGTGGTAGCTCAAGCCATTTTAGTTCTTTTAGTGCAGCACAGTGATGGGTTCTATAGGTTGAGTTAGTAGCAAACTTGGCTATTTTATTGTAGCATGATTCTAGTTTGTCTAGGTCACATTGTCTGATTTGGGTAAAGATTGGTGCTGCGTATAATAGAGTTGAAAGGAGGTGGCTTTGTGCAAGAGTGACTCTTGCTTTTTGTGAGAGAAAGGACTTATGCCTGCATAGGGAGCCTAGTTTTTTGTGTACTAGTTTTACGGTATGTGAGATGTGAACATCAAAGTGGAGATTATTGTCTATTTCAATGCCCAGAAGTTTGGTGTGGTTAGAAGGGGAGATGGTGGTGCCGTCCTTAGATGTTATGGTAAAGGAGAGGGTTTTTTTTATCTATTAGGGGTAAATAGTAGCAGTTTTGTCTTTTTGGGATTTAGAATTAGTTGGATCCCAGATATCCATTTTTCTACTGAGATAAAGGTATCTTGAGTGAGTGTATGTAGGGTGGTGGGAGATGAGGTGGAGTTCTATAAGCAAATATATTTTTTATAAGAAAAAGAAAAGAAGTATCGAGTTACTTAAGCAGATTAGTAAAAGGAAGATGGTAGTGTAATGAGAGAAGTAAAAATGTAAAAAGTGAAAAAGAAATAACTTAGGAAAATATTACAAATAGTGTAGTACAATATGTACAAGAAATATTAAAAAAAGGAATTAGTGAAGAAAATGTGGAAAGTGAAAAAGTTAACAGAAAAACAGAGTAAAGATTTGGAAAAGGAGATTTCTTTAAATGAGCTAAATAAAGTATTAGGACAAGTAAACATAGATTTAGTTGCAGGCTCTGATGGAATAAGGTATAAAATGTAAAAAAAAAAATTAAGGGACTGGCAAAAAAATATTTTTTTAAAGATCTTGAATGAATGGTTAAATTAAGGTTTTATGTTTAAAGAATTATGTAGTGGAACACTTAAACTGATATGGAAGAAAATAGATAGAAGAATATTAAAAAAACTGGAGGCCAATAGTACTGAATACTACTGATTATAAGATCTTTATGAAATTAATACAAAAAGAGATTTGAAACTAAAATGGAAAATATTGAAGTTAGCATATATAGTATAAAGGGGAAGGGCTGCCAAGAATTATTAATAATAGTTAAATAAAATGTGGTTGATATGAACAGAAAAGAAGAAGTGAAACTTATGATAGGAGAACTTAATAAAGTATTTGACACAATTGGGCATGAAATCCTATGGGTAATAATAAAATAATTTAATATAAGTGAGAAATATAGGAAATGATGTATGTCAGCATATAGTAATAATAAAGTAAAAATACTTGTAAATGGCTGTTTAAGCCAAAAAGGTACATATAAAGAGTCATGTAAGACAGGGAAGTCCAATGATTTATATACTCTTTGCATTGGCTCCAAATGTGATAGTATGTGAAATAAATTACAAAATGAATTACATAGGGTGTACAACACCTGAGTGTTTAAGAATTCCAGTTCTATTAAGATATGCATATGATATTATAATAATTGCAAAAAACAAAATTTGGATCAAAAAGTAAGCATTTGCACAAATGGGTGTTTAGGGGTGATAAGGATGGCTTTAAATAAAGAGAAAAATAAAGGTTTAAGTGATATAGTAAAGATTGGGGGGTATATTTTATAGCAAGTAAAATTTCTGAGTTAGATATAACATTTGGTAATAAAGATGTAAGTAGAACTCAGTGGAAAAAAAAAAAACAATAGAAGAAATACACCAAATATGCCTTTTCTGGAGAACGTATAAATGGTCATTCAGAAAAAAAATCCTTATTTGAATAACTTAGTACTGATGGTAAAAAAAAGCATACTTAGCAAGTATATGTATGTTGTCAAAAGTATTTGAAAATAAATTATTGCAGATATTTATTTTCATGCATATGAGGTTCTAGACTAAACCCAGTAAAATGAGGAGTTTTGTATGTATATGCTGCTTCATTAAACGTGTACAAAGTGTTAAAATGGATACATGAAAAAGATGAGAGATTAGTAGTAAAACTATATAATTATAAGTATGATAATTTGGGGGTATGGTAAAAAGAGAAAAAGGATGTATATATGAAGAAATACAATGTTACCAAGATGAAATATTTTTGTAGAAAATAAAAATATGATGATATAGGAAAGGATAGAAAAGTATGGTAAAAGAATGTAATGATAAAACATTACTATGCAAAACTATGGGAAAAACACATGAAAAAAATAAAGCTATAAAAATAAAAAGCAAGTGGTTTAATCAGAAAGTAGAATGTCAATATTTTATTGCGGAGACTGGTAACAGATAAAATGCCAATAAAAGGAAATATGTTGTATAAAAAGAAAGGTGCTAGAATGTGTATTACATTGTCAAGAAGAAGAAACTATGGAACATGTGTTTTTAAATGTAAAAGAGTAAAAAGGTTATGTGGAAAATGATGTAAAGAAGATGTTCTGAAGATGTAAAAGAAGTGGATAAAATAAACATGGATATGATTAAATAGGGATATTATAAAATAGTAGTAAAGACTATGTTGAAAGAATAGATACAAAGTTATTTTATGTTATATGGGTTATATGGAATGAAAGAATAAATAAAATTATGTTTAATGGTAAATGTATATTAGCAACAATATTAAGTAAAATAATATGGTGGTTATGGAAAAAGGAGTGGGGTGTAATAATGGTGAACATTTAGCATGATTGTATAGAAAATTATGAATATGTGTAAACAGATTTGTGTATATTTGTACATATGTAAATATTTCTAAATATGTAAATATTTTGTAAATAAGAGATATTTATGTATATAAATAAAGGACCCTACTCTTTTCAATACATATTGGAGATCTTTTATATCCACTTCAGATACAAGAAGATGAGACCTTAGTTTAAACTCTCATCTGGAGTGCAGCATCACTCTTATGCTGCACTGCAGTGTCTGCAATCAATGTACCTGGCATGGGAATAGCACCCACAGCCTTGTGCACAAAGGTGAGTGTGCTATCTGTTGCAGCATGGGCACTGCTATGGTTGTAGTACTACCCAGGAGGGAGAAAGACAGTATTAATATGCTATAGGACAATGATTTGACCTATGTGTTGGCTTCATCATCAGACTCTGTGCAGGTACTGCCTCAGTCTTTTTTCATGACTTAGGGTCTACAAGTATGACCACAACAGTACACTGGCTTGTGACTACATAAAACACCACCCACCAAGCTATGATTCTCTATGTTCATGCTAATGAGAGGGGATAAATGCTAGCAATTAACAGATATTTACCTTTGCTTACTCTCTCCAAAAACTGAACCTGCAAGGTATGTACGGACCACAATTACTGTGGGAAGTATGTGATCTGTGAATTTAGTCTGTGCACATTCACTGCTTAGTATATGTAGTGTGGTGCTTGTCTTCATGTGGGATGAGTGGGGTCAGGCCACTCAGTGAATCCACACCCAAATCTGCTGAACTGATATCTGTGCTCTCATTATCTTCATGCAGGGATGACAAGAAAGACTGGGGTTGTAGTCAGAGGTGACCTCCCTCTAGTTGCAGTCCTTTTCACTGCTATGTTACATGCCTTCTGCGAGGCTTACTTTATTGTTTATGCATTTATTTATTTATTTATTTAGTTATTTATTTATTTATTTATTTGTGTTTGTTTGCCAGGAAAGTCTGACTGGGTTAAGACCTTCTTTCACTGGAGGCCAGGGGAGAAAAGCTCCAAAAATGCAGTGTACAACATTAATTAGAAACAATTACAAAAATCATTATAGAACAATAATTAGCAAAGAATTTTTTCAAAGGTTGTGTCCCTTTTACAAGCTATTTGAAAGAGTCAACTTGAAATTATTTTACATAGACTTTTTTTACAATAGGATACTAAAATTACATGTGTTATGTAACAGACTGTATGCAGAGAGGTAAGTAAGCGTTAGTGGTTGTAAGATACAGCAGGTTTGTTTATTCTAGGAATCAGTTTGAAATGGGATAGTAGTGAGATGGATAGACAGGTATTGTAAGAGGAGATAAGGAAGTGTGGTGTAGAGGTGATATAGATGACAAAAATGGATGAGGAATACTGAACTGGTATAAAGTTGAAGATAGACATGAAAGTTTGTATAAGCTGTATAGGAAATGGGAGGGAGATGGGCAGATTAGATAGTAGAATGGAATATGAAAGGAGATTGAGAAAAAAACAGAGTGATGTTTACAGTGAGTTTGGACCTATTTGTTTATCTAGGAGCAGTGCAAGTCTAAAGATAGTTATTGTTTGTGTTGTTTTAGTGCTGCTTTGAAAGCATTTTTTTCTCTGTGATATTTAGGTGAAGTGCATGTGACATCATATAATTTACACACTACCAACATTGAACAGTTTTGCAATTACTCTGACACATGGCATTGAAATCATGGATTTCTTATCCCACACAATGTGCCAGAGAGGCTGGTGGACACCCCTTCACTCAAGCATTTGTCATCCATAGGTTCTGAGGTCCTGTAGCAGGACATCATTCTTGGCTGGGTTGAAATTCTCTAATCTCTTCCATCTGATACTTTGTAGGAAATGTGCATATCTAGGAAGAGTGTAGACCATATTAGTGGTCAGGTGATGTGTGATACAGTGGTGTACCAAGGTCACGTGCATGTTTTCATGTCTAATCTGCATGTGACAGAGATTTAGAGGGATAAATCGATAGTAAAAACACATATATGCTAGACACTGTTATTTCCTAGTGGTTGGTAAGGTGTACAATGGTTGGGGTAAAGCTGTTCTGGGAAATGGATGTGGCGTATGACTCACAGAGGTCCACTGAGGGATGCAAGGACTGGAGCTCAAGTAGTGGCTCACAGAGCACATGGGTGGCATATTTGGCAGGGATATCATACCAGGGTACCATTTATTGAGTCCACCAGTAATTGTACCCTTAGTAGGCATCACATAAGAATAGCAAGCAGGAGAGTGAACCAGCCTTTGGTCATTTGCAGGTGCTGCATTGATTGCCTGTTTCCAATCAGGAGCACACAGGTATATGATACTAATCTATTCAGACTAGGGTAGACAGGAGCAAAATGTAGCAGAACTCCTGCTGCAGTGGGGTACTACTGCTCATTTAGAGCTATAAGTCAATAGGTACATACCCTAGATAACATAGATTACACTGGACAGTGAGGATGCGGCAGCCCTGCTTCAATGGTCTACCACTAGGGTTGTAGGTTTACAAGTGCATAATCTGTATACTCTATAGCTGCAGGTATATGTTACAGGTACATTTAATACTGAACTCTAGTGTTACCACACCTACATCTCAGTTACAATAGGATATTCACTAGATAGCAATCACATGTATTTAACACAGTTACAGTATCCCTTTCCACAGTACTGTAGACTTCTGAGTATTTGGTAAAATAGCTGTTTCTGCACTGTCAGATAGGGTTTCTAACTTCTTAGATAGATCTGCTTATGCTTACTTTCTTGAGTTTCATTGTCAAACATTGTGTATTTACCTTGAAAGCTGTTAATATTCAGTCATTTGTACCATGTCTATGCTAATGAGGCTAAAGTCCTCTGGTATCTATGAATTGCTAAGTTTCACAGAGGCACAACAGCAGTGTGAGGTATAAATGTGTTCTGCTGCTTGTCAGTGACATACAGTCCATGGCTGCTCCTGCATTCAAGCTGCACATATCTGCATCTTGCTTGATTGTGACACTAAGATGTGCTAGTACCAATTCAAAGTTCTATGTAGGGTTTGATTCTCATGCTGCCAATTTGTGTTGCAGTAGATTCATGGTGAGGGCTACTGATACTAGTGCCCCAGAGACAGCACATGGATCTTGTGTTGAGGAAAGCAAATTTATGCATATTTTACATAGCGAATTAGGGAGCAGCTGTTGGAATTATATGCACATCCTCTTCATAAGGCAGTTACCTGGTATAACCTGTCAAATGAGTAGAGGAGGGGACCTACATTGCACATACCACCGTGCAATGCAGGCACAGCAGAGTGGCCTCCTTCCCCACTGACATAAAGATCTCCAGGTGTAGGGAATGGAGGCGAGACAGAATTACATCAAATGGTATTGTATGTGTTCACCACTTACACTAGTCATACTGCTATTTACAAACTCTTTTTCTGTCTTTCACACCTCTGTTCCTAATAGGATGCTCCTTCCACTGACAGATTTCAGGTGTGGGTGACTGTATGTTGAGTATGCTGTTCTTGATAACTTTATGTATCATGGCACAGTGTTATTTTGTGGGATGGTACACATGATAACATTCCTTGGGGAAAGTGTCTAACAATTTCATGCTTCTGCGTCACTGTACATACCTGCAATAGTGTAGCTGTTTCTGTACCATTGTACCTTCATGTGGTAGTTTAGGTTGCTGTCCCAGCTATGGACAACTTATATTGCAGTGCCGTTGCTGATGGAAGTTGTGGCCATTAACTCAGGATTCTGCTTGTTTATATATGTAAGTGTAGCTGTAGCTATGCACTGCAATCTCAATGGCACCTGTATATGATATGTGATGGCTTTCATATCTCTTTTGTCTTTCAGCATGAGCAGAGACAGAGAGCGACAGACAGAGAAGAAAATGTATAGCTGCTGCAGGACACAACAGAGACTAGTGCCATCCAATTTATACCTTTACACTGCATGGTGTATCTATTAGAGGTCATCATCACTAATGGCAACCTTTTCTTTGTATTTCCATTCTGTAGGCCATGACGGTCACCAGAGATTCAGTCAGGTCAGCCACTGTCCACTGCAGCCCTGGCAGAGACTGTGGCTCATGCAGGTGAGTGTAATGGAAATGCATCTCCTGAAGGATGGTTCCAGGCCATCCCAGGCAGGTCATTCATCTACCCCATAATAGCCACAGCTGTAGTGCATGTTAAAGATGTAGAGGGATTTCACGCAGGGCACTGGGTCACCATGCCTTAACCCCACCAGCTTCATGCATGATACTTGTTGGACCAGCTGGTGTGCCATCAGGCAGCAGAGGTGGGTGTCACCCATAAGACGAGTTAACCAGAACCAGGACCACTAGGCACTGGGTCGTGTAATGTCCTTCTTGGCCAGTCAGCAGCTGTCATGCTGGATTAACCCACCCCCTCTCCAGCCATTTGTCTACCATCTATTTGTGAGTTTATGACCTGTTTACATGAATCCCTTATCACTCACCCCTTGTGTATGTGTGCAGCCATCTTTGTCTGTGCTGTTCCATATGTGCTTGTATGCCCCCACTACCTACTTAATTCTCCTTTCCTCCATTGTATGTCTTTCACCTTTCCACTCTTCTCTTCACCTTTCCCTCTAGATATGAAAAATGGGGGCCTGTCACCTCCAAAAGTGTGCACTATCTTTCCCTAACCACACTTTTACCTTACTGTGTCCTCATTGTTTGCTTCTCTGCTTGCTATACAAATGTACCTACAATTCCTTGCCTGATTTGTACCCTTTCATGGAATCAGTAAGTAATAAACTTGCTGGCACTTGCTGACTGGCCTTTTCACTTCTCATAGATAGACAGACATACAGATCAATAAACAGATAGATTTCTGTGTAGTATCAGCTAGCGGCAGCTTGTGTTACTCTGTGCAGCTCCTATACATGCTTGCATGAGTTTGGAGCAATGAGGTATGAGACTGCCCTTTTTCACTTCTTTGTGTACTCTCAGCTACTAAATTCAGCTCAGTTACAATACTGTCTTTATGCTAGTTCTGCCTCATGCCTGCAACATCAGGACTCACAACACCCCTGTGTGGGTGTTATTTCCACAACAACACACACCCTTTGGGCAGTATTGCTTGCTTAACATATCTGCCTGTATTTACCACTCAGTATGGTACATTTCACATAGTTACTTTCCCTCTCCCTTTTATTGCACATTGTTATCCTGCATTAGCTTTTCATTATTACAACCTTTAATTGTTAAAAAACAAGCACCATTTTGTGGAATATTTTTATGTACCGGCCAACCACTGTACAGTATTCAGACTGTTATCATTGGCACCACATTAGCATGCATAATTTTTGCATCGTATTAATTACCACTAAATTATTTCCAAAAATATTCATCCGCTTATATATTTTTAATGCAATGGAATACTTATGGATTAGTTCTATCATACACACAATACTCACATGACTACCTTCTTTATTGACACCAGTACAAGTTTCATGCGCTGAAGTTTTATTTATTTTTTTTTATTTTTTTTTTTTAACATTCATTTATTTTCCTATCTTCTCCTTTTTTTACTAAGTCTATATTTTCATGGTCTCTGTTTTCTTGAAGAACATGCTTATTGACATGGACACCTCCACAGACCTATTTCTTCCCCTATGATGTCATATGTAACAAATGCCAAAAAGGCCAGAAAGACCGGAAACATTTTTATATATCATAATTGTTGCTTTCCAGTTTGGACCACTGATAAACATGCAAATGCTTATGTAGCTTCAGTGTACACGTCATCTCCAGCTGTTATTATGCAGTAATTTGCTAGGCAAGTAACAGCCTACAGACTCATTGCTTAGCATTTACCCATGAGAGGAGGGATTGGTGTAATGGTTAAGGTCTTTACCTGACAGATATATGGCACTGGGTTTGATTCTGATAGTCTGTAGACTGATAACTTTGTATTTACTTATGAAGGTGTGAGGTATGTGGGTGGGCACTGTATACTGCTTACATGTATTATAACTGCTGTCAGTACATACAGCAAGCATATAAAGAAAACTGTTTATAATACAGAATAAAAAATAGCCAAAAAGTATAATAACAGTTATATGGGGCAATATTCTTACACTACTTATTTTTATTGAGCCACTCTAAAGTAATTATAACCTCCTGGCATATATTAATCATATGGTAGCCCTATTCCACAACAAACATGAACAGAGGAGTCTGGAATACCCATCTGAAATTACTCCAGAATACACACCGACTTTTGATTTAGTTTTTCACAAGAAGCATGGTCTTTCAGGACTGCATTACTCTTCCCTAACAGCTGTGTGCTGCTGTGTGAGTACTCTTTCAGGACTACATTTACTTTTCCCTTACCAAACTGCACTGCAGTGTGAGTACTCCTTCTGGACTGCATTACTCTTCCCTAACAGCTGTGTGCTTCTGTGTGAGTACTCCTTCAGGACAGCATTTACTTTTCCCTCACCATACTGCACTGCAGCGTGAGTACTCCTTCAGGACTGCATTACTTTTCCTTAACAGCTGTGTACTGCAGTGTGAGTACTCCTTCAGGACTGCATTTACTTTTCCCTTACCATACTGCACTACTGTGTGAATACTTCTCGACTGCATTACTTTTCCCTCACTATATAACTCTGCAATGAGAATGCACCCTTAGGCCTGCATTGCTCTTCCCTTTCTATACTGCACTGCAGTGTGAGCACTCCTTCAGGACTCAATTAGTCTTCCCTCACTGTACTGCACTGCAGTGTGAATACTCCTTTTGGACAGCATTACTCTTCCCTCACTGTACTGCACTGCAGTTTGAGTACTGCAAAGTGAAACTCACTGTACAGTGAAATGATGGATCCTGAACCCTACTGAGTATCAGCATTAAAGCTGGAAATTGGATCTTTCCAAAGAGTGACACTTGCATTAGTTGTGGTTGTATACAATATGGTAATATTGCAGCTTGCACTCTGGTCATCCATTCTTTCAAGTGGTTTATGATAAATTGCAAGTATGACATTGTTAAAAGATTATCACTGAAATGTCATCTTAAATAACAGATGTTGCATTGAAATCTCTCCAACTAAAACTATGCTATTAGATAGCTTACCTATTTTATGTGCTTGAAAAGTCATTGGTAAAAACATACTACTTCACAATTTAAATATGCCTTATCCCTGACTGTTCTACAATCCTCCAAAAACACCCAGAAGCTGCAAACTGCTGAGACAAAGATATGTCAATTCAGATTACTAATAGACCAAAATACACATTACTGCAAAAAGTATACTGGCTTTTTAGCGCAGGCATGGGCACACTTTTCCTAAGCACACTGTTATATAAATTATTGCAAATGGGGTACTCCTCACTTCTGAAAACACAGCTAGCCTATCACACAGAGGGAAAAAAATCACTCCCTGATAGGCAGCCAAGACTATAATCTAACTCCACCAACTAGTCATTGGATAAAAAACATTCTCTAGACAAGGGCCCAGCCCTCTGGAACAAACTTCCAACCGATGTTAAAGGAAATCAATCAAGTCCTTCAAAAACACTTAAAGACTTTCCATTCCAAGAAGGCAAGTGCAAATGTTTCCATGATAATGTTTAAACCAAGAAAATTAACCAGTGTACCTTACCTGCTCCTCTATATAATCAAAAACGTTCAGTTGCATTTCTGTTTAATATGTCTGCTAGTTGTATGTATGTATGTATATATATATATATATATATATATATATATATATATATATATATATATATACATATATACTGCAATTGTCCTCCATAAATACTTACAAAAATTATATTGATACTTCTTTAGAGTTGTAAAGTGATTGCACTTGTGTTGTGACTTAAGTCTGTGACTATATTCTTATTTATTTTCATTGCACTGTGACCTTTGTACATTTTGTACCCAGGTCATGAATGAAAAGCGTCTCTGGACGAGCTCACAAACCCAGTTATCAAACTGTAAAACAAAATAAATAATGTTTAGCATTCTTCATCCTCTACACATCAAGAATCAAACAGATAAGATGTCACAAACCAGTTTTCACATCTGCAGGTTTTGAGTTTGATTATTTATTTATTCTTGTCACACGTCAATGTCATATGTTTTGAATACTGAGGCAAAATTTTGAACATGCTTACTTTTTCAGCTGTCAAGAGCTAAATCAGTTAAATGCTATAATAAAATTATTTCACTCCAAAATGTTTGCAATTTTAAATCATTCCTAAGAGGTAAAACAACGCATGCAAGAAATTAAAAGCTGTTGCACAGCAGACAAAGACATACATATTTATTAACGCATATATGAAATGCATTTGGTATCCATGCAGTTATAGAATCAACTTCACCATAACTTTGTACTCCAGCATAAAAAGAAAGAAATGAAACAAAGGAGGCTTTTGTATGATTTTGTTTCCCTAGAACACAACACGAACACACCACTGCTCAGCAGGCCGTAGTAAAAACACTAAGGATAAAATAAAGAGGAAAGCATATGGTGTCAGCATCTACGTGCCAACATGTCAGGAAGAGCAAAGAAGGAAGTAATACTAACTTGCTAGAGCTAAATATGCATTTATATATTTAGTTAGGTAGTTAGTTAACTGCTTACCACTTGACCAGATTAGTCACAATAGGCCAGTGAACTCTTTTTAGGGAATACTGGACTAGAGGAAATTTGGACAGGCCACTAAGGAACATCCACTACTCTTTTCAATAAGTGTTACCTAGTCATTACATCCACCTGAGCTACTACCAACTTAGACTCTTATTTCTAAATTGTAATGGAAAAAATAATCCATTCACCTAGAGAGGAAATGGAGCCCACAGTCTTCTGCTCTTTGTACCCACTTACAGCCCTTCATTTTAGCAAAATATATCAGAAATAAATAAATGACTATTGTGTTCCACAGTGCTGTCTATCAGAGCTCCAAGTGTGATAGATTCTCTCCACACAGCATTTAAACATTTTTAAACTGACTGCCAATACTATAACTAATAAATCAACAGGATTAAAGCTACCTGAGGTTCAAAGCTAATATTTATATATAATGTTACACACTGCTGCTATATGCATCAAATTATCTTCATAGAGTAGAACA
>NC_056751.1:205964270-206146770 GCF_019279795.1 Protopterus annectens
GGTTAGGGTGCAGGTAGGTTAAGTGTGCGATAGTGACAGTCTTTAGGTGTAGGGTTGGGTTAAGTGAGTTAGGGTTAGGGTGCGGGTAGGGTAACTGTGCGGTAGTGTCGGACCTTATGGTTAGGGTTTGGGTTAGGGTTAGTGGATATGTCATTGTGTGTCATGTGTAGTTTACATTGTTTGTGTCGGTGTAATTGTGTTTGGTTTTGTGAGTTGTCGGTGTTGTGTGTTTTCGGTTATTTGGGGTCGGTGTTTTGTGTGTCGGTGAAGTGTCAGTTCGGTAATATGAAGTAGACCCATATATATATATATATATATATATATATATATATATATTTATATTTTTATATATATATATATATATAAATATATATATATATATATATATATATATATATATATATATATATATATATGGGTCCCTATCAGTTGATCGAGTTTTCAGAAACTCAAACTCCATATGGTTAAGACCATATGATCGAGGTTTTAAAACTTGAAGCTTTTGAATGGGGATTGCGGTATAGTGAGGATTGGGAACTTTATCCGTTTCCTCACTGTAGTGTGATCTCGGAATTGCAGTATATAATTTGCGGGGGTGTGGGGGTGCAGGGGGGCAAGCCCCCTGCAAAAATGTAAAAAATTTTTTTTTTTTTCTTTTTTTGGTGTTCGAGTTTTTGAAAATTTGATCTTATGGTCTCTTCAACATTTGCTTAAATCAAATGACATCCACAGATAAGTATAAATTAGTGCCTAGTTATCAGAATACATTGAGCTTCTTTTGCAGATAGTTATATGTATTTTAATATTTTCTATAAAAAATACAGCAGCCAAGTGAGCCGTTGCCTAAGAAAGTATGATGAAATTAATTTAATGTCCCTGTTTACGAGATATCACACATCGCTGATGGGAAATAAGTACTAAAATGAGATAAAGACAGTTTTACTTCTGCTTTTTCTAATTCGACATACCCCAATAAACTTCACTGGCCTTCTGGTTGAAAATTTAACCCAAAAACCTTATTTGAGAGCTCAGTAAAATTCAAGAGCAGCATATGTTTTCAGGTTGTTGACAGCATATTCAAAATTCTGGGAAATGTTTATAATCTAGACTTGCTTCACAGAATGAGTAAATGCTGGATGCTTTCTTAAAATTGCAATGCTTCTGTGCATCTGTTTCATTAAGCATGATGAACAAGGACATATTTAAACAGTTACAAGGCTTTTTTGTCTATTTATTAGATGTAATTACTGCCTGAAGACTAATATGTTGAATGTTATTTATACTCATTCAAACACATGCACTCACACAGACAGATATGCACAAAGACACACACACACACACACACACACACACACACACACACACACACACACACACACACACACACACACACACACTATATTATGCAGTACAACAGATTCCTCATTACCTTAATTACCCAGGAGATAACAGATCAGTTTATATAATTTGTAGTGAGTTCAGCTGGGGCCCATGCTAATAAGGCTGATAACTGTGAACGATATTGTATAAAAAACTTTGTCCTTTTACTGAATAAGACAATACTGAATGTAGGAACTAAAGTGGGAAGCAAACCATGATGTACTTAGCTGGTGTGGAAAGTATAACAAACTTTTACTGGATGAGTTTGTTTAGAGTTATTGCTGCTTTAGGTAAAGTCAATCTTTTTTATGAATTCAACTATGATGTGTGTTTTGTACCAGTCCTTGTAAGAAGAGATGTTGAAAAAGTTTCTCTTCATGGAGAGCTAAGGCAACTAACCAAACCATTTTTGCCAGTGAACAAAATCTGTAATCATCTGTAATATGAGTCTGTGCCTCTACTGATTTCTACAATGATACAGTTTAGTAATTGCAGGGAATTTTAACATGTTTTACTGTACACATGCAGTTAATTATATTTCTAATTTATATATGCCTTACTTTACATATTAATAGAAACTAGGCTGATGTCTGCATTTATGTGCATTATAAGAACTTTTGTTAACTAATCACTCACTTTTTTGGCAAAGTGTAAGACACATCTTGTGGACCACATCATAAATGGCAGTTTGTATTACCAATGGCAAATTCTGGTCATAAACATGGTCCACAGCTGTAGAAGGCTGGGTCATGGTCTAAACCATATGCCAAAGTCATCTGTTATTCATAATGAGTCCCATGTCCAATACAGAAAGGGGATATGCAAATACATATCTGAATTCAGGGAGGTGTGCCATTTGTATGCAAATCTTGTTGGACATTTCATTTCAGAACAGCAGCCATAGCTTTTTGGTTTCGATTGCTGGACATATAGTACAATATTCTTGAGATCAGTATCCTGTAAGCAAGAAATGGTACGGTGTCGCACAGCATAACATAAATGATAAACCGCAGTAGGACTACATCTCGAGAAAGTAGGCTCAATCTGTTTTTAGTTAAAGAGATACATTTCTATTCTGGGGTGGGGGGATGATGATGCATACCAGCACACTACCTCAGCCCTGTCTGGCCCGTGTAGTACACAGGGATGAAACAGAGCTCTAGCCAATGGACTGGTTGGATAATTACATCCCATCTATTAGCATATATGCCTCATCAGCAGTCCTCCAGCCATTGGCAGATAGTGAGATATTTTTATGAATTGCTGTTATCCATAACTGCTGTTGGCTGTGCATTTCACCCCTTTGCACTGGGCAGGAGATGTTGTGGATGAATGACTGGCAGAGCCTCTATAAGTTCATAGGTCATACTATGCCATAGGATACCCCTTCTCTTCTACTTGTGGTACAACTGTGCTCTCCTAGCTGTGAATTCATGAATGCCCCTCCCAATCATCTTGTACTGTAGTAACCTTTTCTTTTGGTCTATGTATTCTATGTAATTCAAATGCCAGTTCTCAATCGGTTTTTATTTCATAACATACTAGGTTGATTTCTAATTTTTCTATCAGTTATGTTCTTTATTTTGATGATTTTTTTTATTGTTTTGGTAATTTTTTTATTGTTGACTTTTTGGGGAGTGCAGTTCTCTGTGGGATGTTAACAATTGTAATAATTGACGTGTGGAAGGGCATCCGTCAGCCTGTATAGAATGCTGTGTAGGCAGCATTAACATAAGTATATGCCAACAGATTAGTTAGTTCCAGCCAGTTAAGGAACTGAGGTATAAGGCAGTGATGTGTTTGCTTAAATTTGTTACTTGCAAACTTTGCAATGTTATTATAAGATTGTTCAAGTCTGGCTAACTGAGAAGACTGTAGTTTAGTCACAATTGTTGAGATGTACAAGACAGCAGAGGAGTAGATAGGCTTGACTATGTTCTTACCTGCATTCTCTTACAGAAAAGGTTTGAATTTTTTTCTGAAGTAAAAAAGTCTATAACTGTAATTATTGTTATATTTGTTAAATGTAATTCACCATCTTATCTCTAAAAGTCAACAATATTCTGAAGGATTAAGAGGTAAAGAGCTAAAATTTGAGTCAAAATCAGGGATTTGCCTGAAAATCAGGAAAAGCTGAGAGGTGCCCCTACACTAAAAACAAACTGCTTCTCCCTACTCTGTATATAGAGAATCTTAACAACATGTGAGTCTGTACATGCATGTGTGTGTGCGTGCGTGTGTGTGTGTGTGTGTGTGTGTGCGTGTGTGTGCGTGCGTGTGCGTGTGTGTGTGTGTGTGTGTGTGTGTGTGTGTGCGTGTGTATGTGTGTGTGTGTGTGTGTGTGTGTGTGTGTGGGTGTGTGTGTATATGTAGATGTGTGTTTTAAAGTGTGTGTATATGTAGATGTGTGTTTTTAAGTGTGTGTGTCTATATATATATATATATATATATATATATATATATATATATATATATATATATATATATATATAAACAGATACACCCCAGGAGCTGAGTATAGATAAATAAAAGAAGACAAACAAACCAATAGTCTTCAAAAAGACTTCTCTCAGTTATCTGGTAGTGACCGGAACACCTATGAAGGTATAACAAGGTGTTCCTAATGGAGAACTCACAGTCTGCACATAAACAAGCTTTCAGTTCAAGATACGTAAATGAATAATGGAATCATAGGCTTATAATGTCAATACCTCCATCGTTCGTTTCCACTCACCAAATATTTCAGCAATGTCACTTGTTGCTCAAACAAGCTCAAGCGAGCAAAAAAGAGTCCGCCCAAGTATCGTCAGTACATACACCTGAGACAATAGTCCAAACGACCCAGTAAGCCAACAAAAGTTGGTTAACGTTCCAATAACTCAGCGTTGAAACAAATTCAAAATACAACCCTTCGGTTCTGCATACACCTAAAAGATGATAATAACAGCCACACGTAGATGTAATCCAAATCACGATTCATTAGTTAGGTCGGCTTTGTAGTTTTATACACATATATATATCATATATATTATATATTATATATCATATATTTTATATATTTTTATATATAAATATATTTTTCATTTATATACACTATTTTAGTTTTTGTATTCATATATTCATTACATTTTTTCTATTTACTTTGTTCAGTTGTATTTTAGTTCATTTACATGAATTTTTGACACTTTACAATTATTTATTCATTTCATTTTTATTTTTATTTTTATTTTTATTCTTATTTTACCATTTGGAGTCAATACCATATTTGGGTCCGTAGCTTTCTAGCTAGTGGGGCTTGTGTGTTATTCAGCAGTGCACAGATCCAGTTATTATGTATACATTCCATTTACTGTCATTGTTCTTGCTTACATGCCTTTATCTTTATGGTATAAGTTTTAGTTAGGATATTGTTGTTATTGCCATTTGTAGTAATGCATGTGTGCAGGTTGTACACTTTAATCCATTGACATTATGTGATCTTATAGCATTTGTATACTCCGCGTAGTTTATCTACGCGGAGCTATTTACTGAGCAGTTGGTCTTTGTTGTCTAATTACATTGATTACAGAAGGGAAGGAGTCACATGATCGCTATTTGAGTAAGGATTGGATTAGATTTAGCGCTAGTATGTATTTAAACTAGATTTTAATATATGTTTCTGTTTGTCTGATGAAGCGGGTGGTTTGCCCGCGAAAGCGCTCACTTTTAAATAAATTTATTTTTAACTAATGAATCGTGATTTGGATTACATCTACGTGTGGCTGTTATTATCATCTTTTAGGTGTATGCAGAACCGAAGGGTTGTATTTTGAATTTGTTTCAACGCTGAGTTATTGGAACGTTAACCAACTTTTGTTGGCTTACTGGGTCGTTTGGACTATTGTCTCAGGTGTATGCACTGACGATACTTGGGCGGACTCTTTTTTGCTCGCTTGAGCTTGTTTGAGCAACAAGTGACATTGCTGAAATATTTGGTGAGTGGAAACGAACGATGGAGGTATTGACATTATAAGCCTATGATTCCATTATTCATTTACGTATCTTGAACTGAAAGCTTGTTTATGTGCAGACTGTGAGTTCTCCATTAGGAACACCTTGTTATACCTTCATAGGTGTTCCGGTCACTACCAGATAACTGAGAGAAGTCTTTTTGAAGACTATTGGTTTGTTTGTCTTCTTTTATTTATCTATACTCAGCTCCTGGGGTGTATCTGTTTATACCTAAGCTTGGCGTTTACTAGGGTGGTTTATACGATATATATATATATATATATATATATATATATTTTCACTTTATATGCTCGAAATCCTAAAATATCGAATTTTAGAATCTCGAGCCTATAAAGTGGAAAACCTAAAACACCGAACACTCAGAAGTGCGAAATTCAAAATCGTGACTTCTATACAACGCACACACATACACATACACACACCTTCTTCTCGACAAACAAACACGCAACCCAATCCTAACTACAAGAAGGGGTGCAAGCCTCCCTGCACCCCCCAATGTGGGGGGCTGCAACCCCCACACCCCCCTACTTAAACATACTAACTCCAAGGTCACACTACATACACAAACACACGAAACACCACCACACAAGCTACATCCCCCTCCTGCACACATCACAGTAACAAAACACACTAACACACACTACAGCCCCTACCTAAAACCGTTAAAATATAAACACTTACCTGAATCCATGAACACAGCACAACACCAGAACCGCTAATTCAACATCTCCAAAATGCGAGATTTTGAATTTCGTGCTTCTGAGTGTTCGATTTTTTTTGGTTTTCCACTTTATGGGCTCGAGATTCTGAAATTCGATTTTTCAGGATTTTGAGCATATAAAGTGTTTCCATAGCTATATATATATATATATATATATATATATATATATATATATATATATATATATATATATATATATATATATATATATATATATATATATATATATATATATATATATATATATATATGTATATATATGTATATATATAGATATGTTTATGTATGTAGAGAGAGACATATTGTAACATAGTATGCTAGCTAAGCTGCGTATTGTCTGGCAGGTGGTACCATATTATAAAAGAGCATTATGACCTCACAGGGAACTGACTAGTAAATTGTACCTGAAGGCAAAGGCAAGACTATTATGTACACTAAAACACTTGGCTGTGTGGAATATCTGTGGAAGATACCAATTTTAAGTAATGGAAAACACACAGAACCATGGATTAAGGACTGATCCCTTTAAAGATCATGTTTAAAGAGACATAACAAGCTTTTATTATCCTTGGGCATGCATACATTCTTCTGTGTAAAATAGGAGTTTGTTTCAAACCACTTTGTCTAAAAATTAAGTTTTAAAAAAAAACCTTGCAAACATGGAAGTGTAAGCTATTCATGCTGTATTTGTGGCATTACTATTAATATGCTGTTAAAATGTGTGTGCGTCAGATTGGGGGCCAGGTCTGATTAAACTGGATTAATATGACTGAATCCTTATGAAACAGTTATTCAATTGCCAAACTGTAAAATTAACAGTATGGCAAAAAACTTGAATGTAAGCCTTCACAAAATGTCCCATTAGATCTCTTGTATAAAAGACATCCTACAGGTTTGTTGGATGTAGTGAAAGAAACATGGGAGGAAAAGGATCCACTCATTATGACTTTAGTCAACATTGTGACATTTAAAAGAAAAGATGAAACTGATAATACCTATAGTGCAAGGCTGGTTTGAGAGAACCCATGCCATTTAACTGGTGTATATAAGTAAAAAGAAAAGAAAAAGTATGGATATGCAGTATTTTAAATTTCAGAGTTTGTGTGATTTTCTTAAGAGTCTGCTGAAGCAATTTGCTATCTATTGTGAAAGAGCTTACTTTCAATAAATCTTTTATTGTTTTAAACAGCCGTGGTCAGTTAGCTTTTTCTTTTCTTTTTACTTGGATGCTCTCAGGTGAAAACTGAGCGTTTACCCAGCCTGGATACTTTTTTCTTAACTGGCGTATATAACAGAAATGTTCAAGGCATATAATTTCAAATGGGAAAGCAGGTTTTGGTTTTGGTCTCCATAAGTGAGAATAATTTCCTTGTCAAGTGGTAGGGATAATGTAAAGTAATGATGTTAGCTATAATGTCAAGCAGTTAGGTAAAAAAGGGCTTCAAACAGATTCATGAAACAAATATACATGAAGGTCATGTAGATATGGTGAGTGTAGGGTCAGAGTTGATTGGCAGAGGGCATGAAGAATGATTGATGTCCACTCAAGTGATAGTGGGTGACACCCTCTGCAAGTCACAAATGCAAGATGCTCAGGAATTTCTTTTGAGAAATGTGGACATCTCTGAACTGCTCTTATTATGCACCACATAAAACTATTCCAGGGGAAACAAATCAGTTTAAAGCACTATAGCATACTAGACATGCAGAAACAAGCAGTATGAGTCATGCTGAAGAAGTTGCTAAAACTGGGGGTGAAGGAAGAGTCCACTAGTGAGCGAAATAGCCCCATTCGATTAGAACCAGAAAGAGATGGCACTGTCTGATTGTGTATTGAATTTCATAAAGGTAACAGCCTCTCTAAATTCAATGGCCAGCTTATGCCTAAGATAGAAGAGCTAGTGGAGTGCCTGGGCAAAACCAGGTTCTTCACTAAACTATACTTACCAAAGGATACTGGCAGATTTCCTTATGAAAGAGGCTAGTAAGAAATCTGAATTTCCTACACTAGATTGTCTTTTCCTATATAATATTCTTCTCATTTGTCTCCAAAGTATGCTGGCAGCATTTCAATGGCTGATGCATAGAGTCTTCTGGACCCATTAGTCTTAGAACGGACTTACTTGGATGACGTAGTCATCACTAAGAGGATTGGGACTCTGATGTAAATGTTCAAGAACTATTGGACTCCTTGATGCATGCTGGGTTTACTTTCAAAACTAAAATGCAAAGTTTTTATGACTGAGGTCAGATAATTTGGTTATGTTATTGAATCTGGTATAATTCATCATTGGAGTGGGAAAATTGAAACCATAAAAGAGAAAAAATTATGAAAAAGCAAGTAAGCACTTCCCTGGGACCTGTTAGGTGTTATAGAAAATGCATCCAAGAGTTCACTTCTACACAGGGCTGAATCCAGCACAAGGTGACAGAGGCACTTGCCTAGGACCTGGTGCATGCAGAGAGGCTGTCCACGTCTGCTTTGATCCTCTGTTTTGCTTCCATTTCATTGGCTCAAATATAGATAATCTGAGCCAATGAGATACTTCCTGGCACAAAACAGAGCAACACAAAAAGCAGTCTTCCTGTTTTAGAAAATGCATGGAGGTAAAACAGAAAAACAAAAAATTATAAACATCCAAACAATACAAAACCAAAAGGGAGACCACCGACAACTTTATTACACAAAGACTTAATGTTTTCGTCCAACATTTTAAGTTGTGTTTATGGTTATTGCTTAATAATTGGTGTCTCTCTGGGTCTTGTGTTGTAAGTAGGTAAAACAGACTTATCCTCATTAAAAAAAAAAAAAAGCCGAAAAAGACAAAACAAATTTATGTCTGTGTATTCTATTATCGCTTTACAGGTTCATTGAAGGGTACTAGGCTAATGGCCCTAGAGCCTTTACAAGCCTAGCCATATTTATCCTGAGTTGCCCCAATTGTCTGTGGTTAAGTGAGTGAAGTTTGCAGAGGTAAAGGTCTATGGTAGTTAATACTGACTTCCTCTTTCCAGGATGGACATGGGCACCACTCCAGGAGTGAATTTGCGGTCACCCATCCATTGATCTCGGTTGTGTTTGAAGAGGGTCAGGGAGGGCCTCTGTTTCACATGAATTGGAAACTTGTTCCAGGGAAGTGGCAGTCTCTGGGAGATGTATCCTTCTGTCTATCATGACCTGTTCATGTCAGAGACTAGGTTAATATCCCTGGCGCAAGTGATCCTCATGCAGTTTGAGTTACGAATATGCAGCATTTCCATCAAGGACGGATTAGAGACTGCCTTGTAAGCCAGACACAGGTTACCCATTAGCAACTTGATATCATACTGATGTTGATATATTCTTGTTTTAAAGATATTTTCTGTCTTGCCTATGTAAAAACATGGGCATTTTGACAAATACCCATATAAATAACAAGTTTGCTGTTACAATTATATATTTTTTTCAGCCTTATTGTACCAAAATGGGCTAAATGGATTTCATTTTGCTCTAATATGTATTTACATTGTGGGCAATGCCCACATTGACTCATTTTCCCATGCAATTCGTCATACTTAGGATTTTCTAACATAATTTCAATACTTACATCCTCTTTATAATTTATATTAGATGCTTTTACATAGGCAAGACAAAAAATAGCTTTAAAACCAGAATATATCAACATCAATATGATACCAGTAAAAAAGACTCCAAGAATGCCTTAGCTAAACATATAATCCAACTTGCAGACCATCATTTTAAATATATTATTATAGATCATGTTGATATAGGTGAAAGAGGAGGTCCTATAGATGATTTTTTGGAATTTAAAAAAACTGAAATGACAACTGCAAACCAATGCAAAAAGTTATCCAGGACTAAATGGTGTGGTTTCTATCAGTCCTGTTCTGAGACTGAAAGCAACATTTGCCATCTACCGTAGGTATAACTATGTTCATTGGGCATACAATGTGCTTAAAGTCAGCTTTGTTATAGGTAACATGATAGCTAGATTCACATATGCATTTATTTACATATATAGGAATTTATCTGGTAGAAATATTTCAGTTATTTTAGTAATATTATATGCAAGTATGTGCTTGTGTAGCTTAGCAGTGGGAAAGTATGTAATGTATATGAAAATGCAAGTGTTACAAACTGTAGATGAATGAAAGTCAAATAAATAATTCAAGATATTAACAGCAGTGTAGAAATGGAGGAGCTATTAAGCTCAATTTAATGTAAGAGTTGGCAGCTTAAAATTCCCAGATTTAAAAAGCTGGTCAACAAAGGGGGTGTTGGGTGGAAAAACTATCAGGGAATCACCAACAGCGCTTTAGATGATGCAGGCTTGAAATATTTTTAGAAAAGACAAAGGCCCAGAAATTCACTGTGTATTTACGTATCAATCAAGAGACAATTTTAACCGATGAAAAAGACATGGGAAATGTGCAGTCTACATAATTTAAGTGTCTACCTCTCAAATAGAACAACAACACCAGGCCAAGCAGATTTCTTAAAACAGAAAACAAAATGGAGCAGGTAGTCTATCAGCAAGTCACAGATAAAAAAAAAATATAGGTTTACTTTTTTCACCCATCAGGGAATTACCAGCAGTTCTCAGTTTATGTAGGTTTGAAATCTTGTTATACACACCTCAATTAGCGAACCTCTGTCATTAGAGTTTCATAGTTCATTATTTTTCAGAAAATACATAGAAACCCCTTCCTATCAATTTCTATTTTCTTATCCTCTCCTTTTTTTTCAAAATATCTGTTAAGCACCTACACTTTAGGAGTACTGGCTGTCTAAGTGACTTGCATAGAGTCATGCAATTGCCAAAGGGAGGGAGAAAGAATTCGTCCCTATACCACTAACTGTACAAAGCAGTTCATTATGAAATTAGAGTCTTAATCCTCTACATTAACTGCAAGACATTCTTTTAACATATTAATTTTTCTGATAAATCACTGATGATTAAAATATCTGAGGTTTACAGACAGTCAATGTCTTTCATTAGAGTTTTATCATTCTTATTGTTCAGAAAATGCATGTCCCTGCAACACCTATTGTTCTGTTTACTCTATAAGTGAATTAGAGAAGTCTGCCTCCTATCTGTCTCTAATTTTGTAGAACATCTCTGATTTTGCCTCTTATTCAGACCTTTTCCATTCATAATTTCATTTTTCTGGTAAATCACTGAGGAATGGAGTCAGCCAATGGTGCTAGTCATTACAGTTTAGAGTTATCATTGTTCAATAAATGTTTGTCTATACAACACTAATTACTCTGTCAAGTTTATAAGTAAATTACAGTTGTTCAACACTTAAGTCTCTGAGATGCTAATGAACTGCTTCCCATAATTAAGAGTGTATGGTTCGAATCATACTTCTCTACCTCTTAGAGGAAGTAATCTGGACAAAGCTATAAAAAAGTGGGACAAAGTCCCAAAAATATGGACAGTGTTTAAATATTGCTCTTACACACTCAGAAAGTTGATAGAATAATAGCTTCTGCATTAGCATGAATTTTCTGAAGGCTATGAAGTCTGAAACTCAAATGTCTGTCATTATTTTCTAACTTCACCCTTTAATGATTTGCCACTAAGTTGCCAAAAACACAATTTTATGAAAAACAGACCAAAATATGAAGCAAAAATGTGGGCATTCTGCAAAAATCTGTACAGTTGAGAGGTACGTGAATCCACCTCCATTTCTGCCTAAATGTGTCTTTGAGTAGGTCACTTAGCCAGGCAGTGATTCTTGGTTGCCTCTAAATAGGGAAACATTGTCCCATGGTTTCACCTGGTTAACAAACAGATAAAATGATAATTAAAATGCGTTCCTCCAGTTATTCTTTGCTTGGCCCCAAATTCTTGAGCAAACACAATGAGGGGTATTTTTGGTCAGTTCCTTGTAAAAATTGCGGCTTTCTGTCAAATTGATGCTCATCATGGTCATTAAAAATTGCAGGCATTTAAATTTCAGTGTTAGTTTCCCCCAGAAGATGCTTGCTAATTCAATTGTAGCAATTTTACAAATATATATAAGAACTGTTTAAAATCTGTTTCTGATTTTGTATCATTGATTCTTAGTTTTGAAATAAAAAGTTTAGAGAACAGAGGAAATTGCAATGGGTTGCATAGTATGTTTCTGATGGCAGCAAGCTGACCTACATTTTTGGGGAATTCTTTATGAACTTATTCATTTACTTTATTTTAAGCAGATATCCAAAGTGTACATCATGTAAGTGGCTGTAAGTGTGTGTGTGTGTGTGTGTGTGTGTGTGTGTGTGTGTGTGTGTGTGTGTGTGTGTGTGTGTGTGTGTGTGTGTGTGTCTGTGTGTGTATAAGCATGTCCAGAGGGTATAGTTTAAATGTACCTGGATTTCTTCCATTTTATATATATATATATATATATATATATATATATATATATATATATTATGTTGTTCATAAACTATTTGGCTTTCCGGTAAAGAGTTATGAACTGCATTCAATTAATAATGTCAAACATGAGTTTCAGACATCATACCCTTCACAAAATGCTAGATAATGTGAACCTGCTATTATTGAAACTCTGTAAAATATATAAGATCAATATATTTAAAGTCTGCTTAACATTGGGTATCTGTCTTTGATTCTTGTACTAAGATACTGGGAAGACATGAGGGGGTTCAGTGGGTTTCTCTGTGTTATTTACACAGCAGTGAGATGACATAGAATTCTAGGTCATATTTTATGTATTTGCTCATTGATTTGATTGCAATCTAACAAATGCTGTCTACAGTCATTCAAGGGGCTGTAGTCAAGAGTCACTTCCTTCTGTGTGTGTGTGTGTGTGTGTGTGTGTGTGTGTGTGTGTGTGTGTGTGTGTGTGTGTGTGTGTGTATTTGTGCATAAATTCTTGGTCCCTGTATCATAGACTAGTTATGATTTAAAGGAAGGAATCAGTTATGGAAAAAAGAACATTGTCATATGAGCCATGTTCTTTGGGTATGTCCCTTGGTTTTTTTGTATTTAACTGCAGGCAGTATGGAATTGTTTCACTGTGAATAACTGAACAACATGAAGGCTATGAGTTTAATGTTAATCATTCAACTATGAATACATTTTAAATATAGTATGTTTTATGCAATCACACAGGGTCTGAATTGCTATGTGTCTGGATTAGAACAGTTTGTCTGGCATTTACTGAAGATATGAGTAAGGCTATGAGCTGTTAATGAGCTGCTTCCTGTAGTGCAAGGTTTGATTCCCTCAGCTTTTGTTTGTCTTTTATGTGACTTTCTCAAGCTAAGAGATTATGAAGCCATGAGGGATTGCAATGGGTTGTACTGTATGATTTTGACAGCAGTGAAGTGAAATACACTTCTGGTCATTGTTTATGAGCTTTGAGCTGTTAATGAGATGCTTCTTGTCTTACATGATCCAAATTTCTCAGCTTTCTTTTGTCTTTTGAGTGATTTTCAACAAGCCACCTCCCAAAGAGTGCTCTTGGGCTGCTCCTGAAATGGACATTTGTATACAAAGGGCTGACCAACTCTTTTAGCAAATGCATTTCACATTTATCATTTGATAACAGGTTTCTTATAAATGTTTGGTCCTCAATGTCCTATTTAGCTATAGAACATCCTTATTCTTTCAGGAAAGGTTGGCTAGGCTTAGAAAGCCCCCCCCCCCAGGCTGTTAGTCTAGTAACAATCTATGAATCTATGAAATTCTGCACCTTTCACACAGCCTGTGATGCCCACAGCAATCAGGGATCCTTAATCCTCACCACTAACACCAGAGAGGACGTCCCTTATATGAGGAAAGGATAACAAGTACACACAGTAAAGTACAATTTACCTTAAGTGCACACAGATATCACAGTCAGTCTGGGGCTGGTTGCTCCCTTGCTCTCCAGGTCCCCAATAAGACTCCCCACTAGCACAGCTATAGGGTCCAGATCTCAGCCTAGCTGGCAAGCTAACCTCCAGTACCCTCTCTGCCCAACCAGGGCTTCATGTCCCTGCTCAAGTAGCTGACACACACCCACTTACAGATAAGTATTTATACAACTTCACAGACACTCCTGAGAAAGGCTGACATGGATTCTCCAGCTGTGCCCCTTTACCCAGACTATACTGTAGTAATCACTGCCACCATCAGCTAATAATTATCAGCTACCAAAAGGCCCTTAAAAGGATGTCCAATTATTACTATGCAATATTATTACCCAATAGTAAGTGTGACTAAACAGTTTTAAGGCTTATTTGGAAGGGCTTAGTCCAGGATCACTTATAAACATGCAATGTACTCTAGAGCTTAATTATATCTATATAAACCAGTCACAGGTAAAAGGTTTTTAAAATATTTAATAATAAATACTTAAAACACAAGACAATATTACTACGCCGCAGTGCCACTCAAGAGTTCAGAGGTCACACAGAAACTTAAAATAAATCAGTCGTACAGTTCTGACATAACAGAAAAACACTTAGTCTAATTTTTATATTCCTAGCTATTTCTACAAGAAAACATACTTCTAAAATAACTTACTTACACAGAGCAGGGCAGTGCAGAGTTGAATAGTCAGATCAAAATGCTTAATAATCTCTGGTTCTCACTGTTGAAATTGAAACTGCAGTTTTGATAAAACATTACATCAGTTGTTAACACTTTCTTGGTTCCCAGTCCACACAGAAACTGTATTTACATTATTTTACACTTAGAGCAATAAAGGACATTCCACATGTAAATTCTGGTTATTAACTTTAGCCTTAAAACAATAGGCATGATGTTTACTCCAGACTCATGGACTCCAAATTCTAACTTCAAAGGAATAGACAGAAAGTAATTTTAATTTCAAAGGACCAATAAGAAATGCTTGACTTCATTTTTCTTACAGCAGATGGCAATGGCGCCACATTGTTGAAACAGCATTTCTTTACATTTAAGACACAAGCCTGTATTTTACATTTATATTTAGAAATGCCAGAATTATGTATCAAATTCTATTTGGGTAGGCTGTCAGCCTTCACCCATCTTCCACAATCTTCACATAGCCGCTTTTATTAAGGTTTCTCTATATAGATTCCTAGATGAGTACGAGGCTACCATCCCTTATGGGGAATTTTAAGTCAAACCATGCTTCCCATTTGACATGCAGCTCATATATCCTGTGATATTTAGCTATCCTTGCCATAGCTATATTTAAATACTTCTCATAAAATACTACTAATTTGTGGATTATTTTGTTTGGTTCTTTCTGTACGATAGTGATTTTAAGCACTGTCTCTGTCCAATATGAGAATAAAGGTCAGTCCTGGGGTAAATTTCTTATTTCCAGTCCACTTGTCCAAATTAAATTGGGCCATAGAAGGGCTTTATTTTATGTTTATTGGGAGTCTTCTTCATAGTATTGGTATCTTCTGAGATATGCACCTATCTCTCCAGGCCATTTGGTTTATGTTGCAGACAAGGTTGGTGTCTCTGTATTGAGTATTTCTAATACCATCTGACTTGTGTAAGTCCAGTAGGCTCATCAGTGCTTTGACTGTAGAGGTCATATAAGCCAAACATTGATCATCTTATAATATTCACACAGGGCTGAGGCAGGCCATGTACATCATGTGTCTTAGGCCGTTATTCTTTTCTAAGGAACTTCTGTGGATGCACTGTTTTTTTGTAAATGCCTGGATGGGTACACTATAATGGGCATGAGTAGCTGAGTAAAGTGGGAGAATTGCTTTTCTGGCTCTAGATGCTATCTCTTTATTTATAAGCTTTGCAATATAGAAGGACTTCCTCACAACAGTGGACATGTCTTGGTTGAAAGCTAGGTCACTGGCAAAGTAAATGCTGAAATCCCTGACTGTTAGGACTACTCTTGGGAGTATATTGTCAATGTGAAGTAGCTCATTTTCCAAAGGACACACTAAAGCTCTTTTTGGCATTTAGTTTTAGTCCTTGACTCTGACACCAGCTATATGTTTAAATCAAGCAGTCTTGTATGAGTGCTAAGTCCGCTTGTGACTTTTTTTTTAAGTATCGTGCCCCATCCTGACTTCCTGTATCCTATCTGTAATATAGGGGTTTATTCCTAGTTTGACCAGCTTATCCACAATGCTTGAGTGGGGTATAGTGTCAAAGGCTTTGGCTAGGTCAAGGTAGGCAGTGTGTACTGTCATACCTTCATCCATTGCTTTATTAATTTTTTTGTAAAAGTCTACTAGGTTAAGCAGATATAACCAGTCATTAACAAAAACAAACTGTGGTGGATCCAGTGTTTGGAGATTTGCTATGCCTTTTCTGATTATTTACATAATAAGTCTTTCCATGGCATTACATATCTGGCTGATCATACTTATGGGACAGTTATTCCCAAGGTCAGTGAATGCTTCTCCCTTATGCAGGGATATGACTGTTGCTGTCCTCCAGTCACTTGATACAAAGCCAGTTTGGAGGCTGAGGTTGAAAAGTGTTCTTAGAGTGCTAGAAATATTTTGTTTCATGCTATTTAGAATGCATCCAGGGATATTGTCAGGGGTCCAAAGAGGCCTATAGATCTTAGTCCTGTATGATGGCTAGGGTTGTATGGTTACCTGATATTTATAGAAAGATTATTGGGGATGGGATGCGGGGTGATGTTTGACATGAATGTGTTAGTAGATTTGCTATATCCACAGCTTCTATATCAGTGGAGTCATTTGGAATTAGCTCAGCACACTATTTTGTTTTGCCTTTGAGATTGTGAATGCAGCAAAAAAGGGATTTGTGGTTACCCTTGGCCTCACTGGCTATTTTTTTTTTTCAAAATTGGCCTTGATGATTTTTATT
Organism: Protopterus annectens; assembly: GCF_019279795.1. Lineage (NCBI taxonomy): Eukaryota > Metazoa > Chordata > Ceratodontiformes > Protopteridae > Protopterus > Protopterus annectens. The sequence continues at coordinate 205,981,185 of NC_056751.1, forward strand.
ATGTTCCTAAGTTTCTTGTTTAATTTAAAAATGAGAGTCTTATTTTGCTGGGTTTTGATCATTTTATTTTTGCTATTATTTGCTTCATTTTGTTATAAACCTTATTTATGCTGGGATTCTTCCAGCGTGCTTTGTTTTTAGGATTTGCTCTGCACTTATGTTTTTTGGGTATGGTTGCTTCTAAGCAATCATGTACATGTACATGTTGGTAAACATTGGTGGTGTATGTTTCTGCATAAACAACTTAAATTTTTGGGTCTGGGAGGATTTCAACTTAGCCCATACATTCCTTAGTAGTTGTAAGTTAGACTTAAAAAAGTTTGTAAGAGTACCTGAGTTCAAGTGGGACTCCGTTTTTCTTCAGTGTGAAGGAGATGGCTTTATGGCTGATGCTTATGAGTAAGAATACTACACTGGGGATGGAGCATGATGTGCTGATATTAGTGAAGACAGGGTCAAGGATGTTGTTTTTTTTGGTAGGTACTCTGACTAGTTGTTCCAGGACATTTGTCTGCGAACATCAGGGCTTGCACCCTAATAGTAGTACATTTTCTTCAGTCTATGGCTGTTGCCCAGGAATATGGCACTGAGATTAATGCCAAGTGACTCTAGTCAATTTAGGTAGTCATTTTGATATTCCTGGGTCATAAGTGTGATTCTTTAGCTTGCCAGGATATGGTAAGAGACTGTGTCGGTGATTAGTTGAACATGAAGTATCTCAAAGGCATCTTACTGATTTACCAGGTTTGATGTGAGTTTTTTTTCTGAATAAGACGTGAGACATCTCTGCCTTTCTTCCCTTCCTGTGTAAAGGCTGGTCTAAATGTATGGATGGCATTGCAGCCCTGTACCACAGGAGTGCTCTATGCTGCCTTGAACAATCTCTCTCTCATTACACAGCTATATCTATGCCTCTAGGGAGAGGAGGGCTAGCAGAGAGTGAAGTTTTTTGTTTAGGTTCCTTCCTTTGATAAGCATTGCCAGCTATTTGTCTATGAATCCCAGCAGGTCTCTTGTAGTCTATTGAGTCTATTGAGTTGCCAGATGCATTTTCAACAAATATGAGTTTTAAGGGAAGAGAAGTTTACTGTTGCTCATGCTAAGTCTGTTTTTAATAACAAGTGTTTCGTTTTTGTTTTGCAAATGGTTGTACATATATGTGCTATAAAAATTGAAGTAAAATTTTTGCATTAAATCCAAATCACTGTAATCATTATAAAGGTAAATAAGAAAATAGTATAAAATAGTATACATACTGAAGGGAAGAGCAGTATTTTATGGTAACTGAAGAGAGACAGCCAAGCAATGGGATATTAGTATGGCTAGGCGGCGTCCATTACCCAGTCTAGTGTCCCAATTGATAATGTTTCTATAGTCTGCCTCCTTAACTGACCTTTCTAAAATCAAAATGCCAGAAACAATGCCAGCTGGACCTCTGCAGCTGACTACACATTTAAGGGACTCAGGCAGAGCCACTTTGCTGAGCCAGTCCTGGTGTTCTGTATTTTTCAGGGCCCTTCATGGTGTGCATAGATGAAGCAGGGATTAAGTTAGGAGCACTTCTTACTGAACTATAAAATATCATTCTTAACATGCAGTGGTAAGCATTATAATCTCTAAAAGACTTAAATGTTTCAAATAATTATATTCTCTTTATAGAAACAGTTTGTGATGTGTTTCTGATTGGAAGTTATCGTTTATAGTAGCTTAGTTTGGGTTAGTGACAAAAGTTTTGAATGTGACCAAGTAAGTCCATGCAGTAGATAAGAAGAAGTTTTGGAGGTTTAGTTACTATTCTGGAGAAAGGAAGAAAAAAAAAAGAGACACTTATTTGTGATTTGCTTTAAAGTATAACTAGATGTGTTAGCAAGTATGCAACAACAAATTAAGTATTCAATATTTTTATCATTCTGAAATGATGCCTCACTATTTATTACTAATATCATAGCTCTTGTGGTTTTCTAGGATTACGGGTACCAGCCAGCACTAGATGAAATCTGAAATAGTTCTTGTTATGCAAACAAGGGAAACTCAGAGACAAGAACAGAGATTCCCTTGCCAGTTTGGTTGCACATATGGAGGTCATAATACATGACATGTTTTTGTTTAATAATCTATTGAGTATTGACAATTATGTGGGAGTAAAAGGATAAAGTCTTGACTATGAACCAGATGATCTGTGTTCACCTACTGTTATCAACACTTTAGTAGTTACAACTAAAGAGCAAATTCCAACTTTATCTCTCATAATCACATGTATAGGTGTACGGGTCTACTTCAGAAAGACGAAAACGCAAACTCTTGAATGCTCACATGAGCGAATAATCAGAAACTCGAAAGTGGTATTTTGGGATTGCAGTACAGTGAAGATTGGAATATTTACCCTTTCCTCACTGTAGTGCGATCTTGGAGCAGGAATATATATTTAGTGGGAGGGGGGTTGATTATTCGCTCATGTAAGCGTTTGAGAGTTTGCTTTTTCAGTTTTATGACATAGACCCTAGGTGTACATGCATAGATATATTCGTAAAGTGTCAGTATATTTTTATGATGCTTACAAGTAAAGGAGTAGTGAGTCACATTATCAGTAAGTGAATGCCAGTCTTTAGTATAAAGTTACAAACAATAAGCAGCTCTCTGTACATACCTCTTCAGTTAGTCATCAGTAACAATGTATATTCTTCAAACCCATATAAAATATATAACGTATTGTCACAATCAACCATGTTTAGATACTATGAGCTGCTCTGGGGAACTGTTGTGACTTTTTCTGACCTGCTGCATTTCCAGGCTTCTACGTGCTTTCTTCCAGACCTTCTTCTGATTGGATTCTTAGGAATGCCAAGGCAGTAGAAAGAGTAAGACACTGTTTGACTCTATCATTAGTCTTCTTTTATGCATTTCACATTTTTCATGATAAATAATTTTGTTTTTGCATTATGAATTGCTAAACCTGATTGAAGGCCAAGATTGCCTGCAAGCTTAATATTACATATTGATTTCTCCTGAGGTAGAATCTACAATTCATGTTCCAAGAAAGCTGTCTGTTGTATTCAAAACCATGGTTCAACAAGGGCTGATATAAATGGAAGTAATTAATCTCATAGTCAAGCAGACAAAGCCAGCAGACTGAGTGAATAACATGGTAAATGTCATGAAACTGGGCCAAGCAAGGATATGCATTGATCTTCATATCTTAAAAAAGTGAAGCAAAAGGAGTATTAACTACTTCAGAAACACTAGTAAAAAATATGCCAAATACTAAATTATTTTCTGTACTTGATATAAAATAGGGGCTTTGACATATCAAGTAGAATGAATCCTGTTCTAATAGTTACATATTACATATCTATCTATGTATATCTATCTATCTATATCTATCAATTTATATATATATATATATATATATATATATATATATATATATTGAGAGAGAGAGAAATTGTATATATATATATATATATATATATATATATATATATATATATATATACATACAGATTGATAGATATAGATAAATAGAGATATATATTGCTATAGATATATAGATAGATATCTGCATACATATTCCTAGTTCTTTACACATTCTTCCAACTGTCTTTCGAGATCTTATCAAGACAAGAAATATTCCACAGAGCAGAATAATCTATACTGGAAAAACTAGACTAACATAAATACTGACATTTTAGTCTTAGGTGCTAAAATTAATTTAAAAAAACTGCTTTATATATTCAGGCTTTGAGAAATTAAACTTAGCTGTCCAAATGCTATAGTTGTATGATTTATTTAAAATATGTGTCATGTTTTATCTGCATTTGAGCTACAACCAGATGATGATAAGTTCAAAGCTATTCTTAAAATGCAAAAGCTTCCTGACAAATCATCTCTTATGTATTGCTAGTCATGGTACAGTATTTCTTCAGGTATGTTTTAACCTTGTCAGATGGCAGACTACCACTAGAGAAGCTACTAATCATGATGTAGTATGATATTGGCCATTAGAACAGGTGAAGAGTTTTAAGCTGCTTAAATTTGTACTTACAGTTTTCTCAACTCTCTACCTAATACTCTGCAAGTAGGTGGCAACAAGAAATGCCTAAGACAGTAGATGCATTCCTTATGAATTCATAGTACTGAAAGAAGCATGAGGCACATTATTCACAAACAGAAAAAAAATGCCGTAATTGTTTTTCGTCAAAAAATCCATGATGTCAATGACGAGATTATAATAGCAGAATGTCAGTTCAAAAGACTTTGAAACATCTTCAAAAATCCTTAGACAAGGCCCCAGTCCATCTACAGAGAATGCTACTGTATTTGTAGAAATACAGTTTACACATTCCATGTAAACCTAATAATCCGAAGCATAATTATGGTAATCTGAGCAGAGCAAATATAAATGACTTCAAATAAAATTTGTTTGAAAAGATCTAAAAGCATTGTTGATAGTGTCAAAGTTGGTGATGTCAGCACAAATGTTACAGGAAATAAAGGTGTGTGTAAGATTTAGCTTATAATTTCAATTACTTCATGTTATTATTAGGACAGAAAGGCCTGATGGTAAGAAATACTTCATCATATTACTAAGGCCTATATTCTATAATGAGATGAACTTTCAGATATCCATTGATGCTCATACCTGGCAGAGTAATCATTTCTAATCAGCAATGTGCAAGGGCAGAAGAAGATATGATGTCATTTACTGACCCAGGATAGCTGTGTAAATACAGCACTTAGTGCAAAATTGTGAAGTCTGTGGTATGTTCAAGCATTCAAAACAAGAATAAGGGGACTACTATCATGTGGAAATCTTGCATTACTTCAGGGAAAAGGAGGAGCTCACTTATCCCAGTGTAAAACATATCCATTTTCCTGTGCAGATTCAGAATTCCCCTAGAAATCCCCTTGGTAATACAGTTATATGATAGTATAAGTCAGTCAGTAATTGATATCCTAAACCTTGGCTCAAGATGATTGTCACTGTTGAAGTGATGCCCCGACCCCCTGCAGAAAAATGGGGAAGAAGGGTTGTGAGTAGATGGATGGATAGAATGCTTGTTGATATCAAAGCTTCAGTATGTGAGCCACAAATTTCATAATATTGTCAAACAATGGCAATTCAGGTATGTTGCTTCTAATCACAGATATCCTCAGTCAATTTGCAAGCTGAAAGAAAGACACAGACTATGAAAATATATTAAAGAAATGTGAATATTCTGAATCAGCAGATTGTGACTTATCCATTCTTCAGTACAGAAACCCTCAGCTACTGTCAAATGGGTTGGCTTAAGCACAGTCATTAACAGGCTATCATTTCAAATCTAATCTGCTTTCATAATTTACTTTTCTTCTTTTATACAGAAGACAAAGTCCTAATGAGCTTCTGGAAGATCACATTGGCCAAATATTTTCTTTCACAAATTTGCCCATAAGTCTTCCTGTCTTCATAGATAGGGAGAGAGTAAGGATAAGTCAAGATTTGCTAAGTAATTTTAGAATTAAAATGCCAGGGGAAGCTATTATGATCAGACATTTAGTGTCCCATTAACCATTATTATAACCTGGCTATTGGTGCAGATGTTAAGGTTGTGAGTTGTTGTGAACTGTAGTTTCTGTAGTACATGGTTGGATTTCCTCAGCCCTCATTTGCCTCCTGAGAGACCATGTGCAAAAGGGCTGTTATTATTATTATTATTATTATTATTATTATTATTATTATTATTATTATTATCATCATTATTTTACTCCAGACTCAGATACCCAAGAATGGAAGACAATAGCTCAAATTATCAGTTGTACAGGGATGCAAGGAAATCTCATTGCATCCTTGCAAATCTGCAACAACTGTTGCAGTACCTTCTTATCAGTTATAGTGTCCATTTCTGATTGTTATTTGAATTATTCACTGATACTAAATACTTATCGAAAAAAACTGCCTCATATTCTAACTAGTGGCAGTGCCAACATGGGAAGGGGGACTCAGATCAGTGACAGTCTGAAATTAAATACTTACTGCAAATATTCATGATGCAGGAGACTGAACAAGAAATCAATCAGTAATAGAGACTGTAAACAGTTTCAAAGCATAGTGGTTTGTTTTCATTGTTCTCTACATAAAAAAAAACATTTGTTTTCACATGCTGCAGCATTATATTACAGTATGTTGAAGCACTGTAAGAAAATGTAGATGTGTTATGGTAAATACTTATCTCTTCGAAAGTAAGAGGGATATAAGATTTGAAAAGGGTGAGTACTATTTCAAGAGTAAGAGATTAAGGGATAATAAGTTATGTGATTAATAAGTGAATGACAGTCTTCAGTTAAGCTTCTAATGTGTCTTCATTCAGTTATTTTAGCATGTATATTAAAAAAAAATGAAATTTCTACAGCTTCATGGCATAGAGGGATAAAGACCTGACCATGGTCCAGGTGACCCAGGTCCAGTTAGTGACCTGGGCATCCGAGGTACTCACAGGGAAGAATTGGTGTGCCCATTCTTGGGAGGAGGATGCTTGACTAGATTCTCCTTACATCTGTTCCCTGGTGATGGTTGCAGACATAGAGGGGGATATCGTCCTTAGTATTATAGGGTAGAGAATATTGGCTAAGATGCAGCAGAGGTAGGACAATATTCCAGCATGTCAAACATTGCATGTCCATCCATCACACAGGTGAGTGCATGGGGAAAGAGTAAATCAGGGCATAAAAAGAGCATCCCATGCAGAGGTATGTCTCAATATCCCCTCATTTACTTCACAGCTGCAGGTGACCGTGCTGCGAATCAGCAAGCCTATGCAGATAGGCTGCTAAGGCTGCACCACCAGGCAGGTTAGTGATTATTCTGCATGTATTGTTATATAAAATAGGGGAGAGAGCCTGAAAGAAAGTGTTGTAGTCCAATAATACAGCCATAAAATGCCCTGAATAAGTCCTCTGCATGTACTGTTATATGAAATAAGTCAGAGAGACAGAAAAAGAGCATAGTAACCCATTAAGAAAGGTAAAATATGTCTGGAATAATATCTCTGCAGGTACTGTCATATAAAATAAGTGAGCGAGCCTGAAAAACAGTGTTCTAACCTATTAATAAAGGTATATGTCTTGAATATGTCTTCCATATGCACTGTAATATCAAATAAACTAGCAAGCCTGTGGAAAAGTGTGTAATGTAATTAATAAAGGTATAAAACCTGGAGTGTGTCTGTGTCACTTTCTTTGAAATGTTGTTGTACCCTTGCATTATACAAATAGTACTGTTGTAATAAGTGCTGGCAACACACAGTTGGGAAGTCCCATCTAAAGTGGGTGATGTGAGCGCTAGTACCTGTGAAGCATATATACAGTCCTCAACAGTCAGTTACTGGCTAGCATTCATAAGTAAATCTGGCACATGAGTAGCTTGTTAATTTGTTCCCCAGAAATGTGAGTGTGCTACAAGAAATGCAGGGTTCTATACAAATTGAACTGAAAATGTCATGTGAACACATCCAGCTATGTAGATAAAGAAATATAAATACAACAATAAATATGTAGCAGTAACATCTGCATCCTGGACAGTTAGTATGTCAGATATAGGTCAGGTATATATTGAACTAGCCAAACCCATTACACAACCTAATGCATGTTGCCAAGTGTAATAATACATGTAGGGGATATACACCTTCAGTCAATAGGAATGTAGTGTAGACTAAAAGTACTTATAAGATGTTAATTGACGTTTCTTTCTACATCCAACTGTATGTGCATAAACAATGCAATTCCACAACTCAATGGGTATGTGTAATCTCAAAACATTTTTTTGAGATATATGTCCTATTGTTCTATAAATATATGCATTTACTTCGATGCATGTCCCCTGTTCAAACACCACAATCATGGTGGCCTGTTGCCAACAGTCATCCCTGCATGCTGTTGGAATGTCCACTGCCGTTCTATTTATGCATGTGTTATGCTTGCCGTTCAACTGTTGGAACCTTAGTGTGTTGGGTTAATGGGAATATTACTGCATGCTGTTACAACTAATTTGGAATGCTGTTTTTTATGTTGTAATTAAACACACCTAATCACAGAATGTATGGGAAGGCCGGTCCCAGCAGACCCACCTGTCCCTCTTCAGCTGGCGAGTGCACCTGGCACCAGCAGGTCCGGTGCCCAGCCGGGGCTCCCCTCCTCCATTGGTCCTGTGCCACCTTCAGGTGGAAGCACTGCAGGGGATGGAGCTCATCCCCCCGTGCAAGCATGGGCAGAGAAGGGCCACCTGTCACCCTTCAAAGGGTCCAGGTTGTGGTGCGTAGCGAGATCCAGCGTTCAGTCGCTGATCCCCTATGTCAGCTCAAGGCGAGAGTGGAGCATCTCACGGGTGAGCCTGCCTGTCCTACGCAGCCCCCAGCACAGCCACCTTCGGGGCTGTAAAGGTGCAGTGGTGACTGCCCATGGGTGGGGATCTCAGTTCCACTGTTACCATCTGTGGGCTGATGGGCTTGCGATTTCCAAACATCCGTCCCCGTCAATTGTGTTCACCCACCCCATGTGTCATACACCACCCCTGTATGCATCTTGTCTGTCTTGTCTGTTTACCTCCCCAACCTACCTCCCCAAATATACCTACTTCCTCAACCTCACTTTCCTCTCTCACCTGAAAAAAAAAAAGGGCAATCTGTACCCACAAAAAAATTACGCCCCATACGTAGCTACCCATTTTGCACACATGTCCGCTGGACATGTAAACTGATAATTATAATTGGCAGAACAACATACTTTGTTGTCCTCACCCCTCTCCTGGGGGTGGAAGGTTTCAAATTTCACTCCAAATTTATTGCATAGGCACAACTGTTGCTAGTAAAGAAATGGGCAGCTATGGACCTTCTCTACACTCGTCCTGCACATCCCAAGCTTGTTTTCCTACTGTCTTTCCCTCTTTGTGCCCCCCTTTTTCACCACTTTTCTATCTCCCCATTTTCTTTTCTTTCAAAGAAATTAGCGCGGGGGTTAGCGTGAGTAAGCACTTTTACGCAGTAGTAAGTGGGTTTAAGGGAGTGTGCGCATGTGTGCGCTTAGCTAAGCATCACACAAATCTGTGCAAACCCACTTACAACTGCTTAAAAGTGCCTTAGTCACTCTATGTCAGGGCCCTTGTTCTGCTCATCAGCAAAATAAAATACCTCTGCCAGTCTCGACCCCAGACCATTGACACAATAGACTGCATGAATTACCACTAAGCCACAGCAGATATATAGTAACCTGGTGCTCAAATAAATATATCATGCATTTCAATGACTGAATGTAAAGGGCAAATAGGAAGGCCATAACACAAAGCTCGTTTTGTGGATCTTTACCAGCAATTATTGTGAAATGCATTACATGAGTGTGATACAAGAAGCAGCCATTCTAGCAGCAAATAAAGTTACAGAGACACTTTACAACCTCCACACAGTATCATAGCAGGACAAACAGTGGCAATCTGATTAGGGCAGAGGCCATACTACCCAACTGTGACTACTTATCGGGGATGTCCCTGATTGTGAAACATATAGCTGTGTCGCTCTGAATCCCTCTGAAAAGTACTGACATCAGTCAGAAAGGTGGGGTATTACACAATGAATACTGACAATAATAACAGTAGACACCGCTTGTACTTCATAAAAGGAATACGCATCCATACGCACTGCTTCACAGAAGTCTAGACTTTTACTGTCACTATTATGTGTAAGGTGTACTTCACATTTAACTACCTACCCTGACTCCATGCAAAGATGTATCTGAATGTTTCATAGGCCTGGCAGAGGCACACACACACAGGCATAGCAGCTATCCTGCTGTTACACACACTGCAAATAGATGTGGTAGGACTTCCATAAGCATACCCGTATGTAGGAGTACAACACAGAAATGCCAAAGGATGTAGCCATGTACTGGTAGCAACTGACTGTTACAATGCCATTGTACTAGTGATGAAAACACCTGTGGGTTGCACAGACAAAAAATAACAGTGTAACATTTGACTACCATCTGGATAGATTCACAGTTGGGAACTATGCAGACAGACCACCTGCCTTGATAAACCAACAGGTACACACCAATCATTTAAGTCCAGTAAGATAACATTCACACAATAAAACATAATGCTCTCTGTATGTCAGCAATCCCCGCCACACGCACACTTTAAATACACTTGTGTGTTTAGGGTCTATCAAGGATGTAGGTAGGCATACACAGTACTGGAATTGTCCAGTTGTCCTGTGAACCCTGTGCTAATGTCAACAATAAAACCACAAACCCTGCAGAAGTGACTACATTAATATTCACAGTATAACAGTTCACAAACAGTTCATGTGCCAAAATAATACTTCTCAATAACTACGTTTGTATGGCAGTTAATTATATGAGTAGAAAAGAAACTACATAGTCACATAAATGTTGTGTAAGCATTCGTAGGGGTGAGTTAAACTCTACACTGATAGCTCTGTACTGGAACTGGCAACAGTCAGGCCTGAGTACAACATGTACATCACTGTCTACACCTCTAGCTTCAGATATAAGAAGTATACCACTAAAGACTCACTGGAACAATGTAACTCACTCAAAAATATAAAAAATCAGTCCAGGCCACCAGTAAAAATGTAGAAACTTTATATGATTCCAATAATGAAATATACAGATGAGCACTTTCGTCTCCTACAAGACTTCATCAGATAAAACTTAAAAAGTGCTGCCATACTTTATATAGAAATCACTGTTGCTATCAATTAAGTCCAATTAAAATTTTAAAGAACCATGCTCTTAATACAATCCTTGTTACCTTCATTTTTTGTCCAAAAGTGTATGTAATGTCTTATCAAATAATACATAAACAAACATTATAAGAATATTATGAATAGAATTCTACACTATACATACAAAATGTAAAATGTTACTTCATACCCTATGTGCTTTAGCTGTCAATACTGGCTTTATACTAACATATTCGTTTAGACCAGGAAAAACTTTGGCCCTCAATCTTAATTGCCATTTTAATTCCTTGTTTAACAGTCCATTTTTCATTTCACCTCCCCTGATATTGTGTTTAACTGTGTCAATAATTCCGAACCTAAAACTCTTGAATGCCTGACAGGAAACAGAGTGATTGTACTAGGTGCTAGTATCCTTACCTATTCTTATATCATATAAATGTTCTCCCATTCTTTCTTTCAATGTTCTTTCAGTCTTCCCTATATAGAATGCCTTGCATTATATACAGACAGCCAAATAGACTAACATTCTGGTGTTACAGTTACCCTTACAAAATTTCACTGTCCTATTAAATCCATTGTTCTAATGTATACTATCCTCCTTGTATATATATATATATATATATATATATATATATATATATATATATGAACAAAAATTACATCTGCTACATCCATTGGTTGCCTTTTTTATTTTAACCTGTTTCTCTGTCTTTTCAAACAATCTTTTGAAATTCTTTCCTGTCTTGTATGTAAAAATAGGTTGTTTACCCACTACCTCATACAGTTCTCTGCTCGTCTTAAGCAAACTCCAATTAACTCTAACAATTTGGGTGAAAACGTCTGTAAATGTGTTATATTCCGTGACACATATCCCTCGAAACTTGTTACTTTGTTCTGTGTTCGGTTTATTCTCTCCAGAAAAAGGTTGTCCCAACAATGCTTTATATCTGTTTCCCCAGCCTCTGTACACCTCATCCAATGTTTTCCATACCAACTCTTTGGGGTAACCCCTTTCCAGAAATTTATTTCCTAAAAAAATAAATTCTCCAGCTAAAGCCTTAAATTCAGAGGTCATCCTGGCTATTTTGACTGCTTGCCCCTTGATTAAACTTCTTTTTTGAACCCAAGGATGATTGCTATCATAATGCAAATACCCATTGCACCAAGTGTCTTTTCGGTATATATTAGACTTGAATCCATTATGGGTCTTCGTTATAGTTATGTCAAGATAATTTATACTAACCTCACCACAAGAGTGTGTAAAGGAGAGAAAGTTAGTACTATTGTTTAAATATTCCATAAAAGACTTGATACTCTGTTTATTACCTTCCCAGATCACAAAAGTATCGTCCAAAAATCTAAGGTACAATTTAATGTGATTTTGCAAGGCACTATTAAACACATATCTGTTCTCCCACTCGAACATAACCAAGTTGGCGTATATGGGGGCACATGCTGCCCCCATCACTACCCCACTGGTTTGTTGGAAATACTCTCCCTGGAAACTTATAAAGTTGTTATCTAAAACTATTTCCGTAAGTTCCAAAATTGTAGGAATGTTCTCCTTAAATAGTGATGAGTGTTTGTTTATGTATTATTTGATAAGATATTACATACACTTTTGGACAAAAAATGAAGGTAACAAGGATTGTATTAAGAGCATGGTTCTTTAAAATTTTAATTGGACTTAATTGATAGCAACAGTGATTTATATATAAAGTATGGCAGCACTTTTTAAGTTTTATCTGATGAAGTCTTGTAGGAGATGAAAGCGCTCATCTGTATATTTCATTATTGGAATCATATAAAGTTTCTACGTTTTTACTGGTGGCCTGGACTGATTTTTTATATATAAGAAGTATACCAACCTTCTGACTTACACAACAGTGTCCAAAGCATGGGCACCACTCTGAAAATCTGAAAGGGCTACGCCTACATACATTAGCAATTTATAGCATTTGGTTGCTATGACAGTGAGTACTGCAATTACCACACAGCAGGCTATATGCATTTACCAAATGCTGGGCACCAATTGGTGCAGAGGGCATCACATGCACATGGCCAGATACCTATAAAAGCAGATTGTACTTGCTATCCCCACATGCAATCATTACATTGTACGTGTCAGCAACTACTGACAAACTTTATTACTTAATAAAGAAACCTTACTTAAGTAAATATTATATTTACTCCTGTAAAACCGAAAAATATTAATTAAGAAAAAAAAACTTAATTAATAACCAATAATAACAAATAAGTAAAAACTTTACTTAGTAAATAAAACAAAACCTTGAAAAGCATGCACAGACGTGCCTGACAGTGAGTAACAGGTATGTAACAGATTTGTAGTTACCGGCAAGTAGTAGATGTTTATGAATAGTACTGTACATGCTCAGAAACATGCATAAGTGGCAGCAGTAGGTATGTATGCAGTGATGCCATGCATAACTACTGCCATGGACAAATTAGTGTGTAGCTGTGTGCAGTGGGAAATAACTGTGACATATGTATCTCAGCATTATATGTCGAACATCTGAACATGTTATCTATGGTCTGTACAGTACTATGTATAATGGCAGTTTGGGGGAGTAGTGCAAACACCTATATAAACTCAGATGTGACAGAGTAAGACATGCATGATAGTAACATAATTTGTAACTTAGCATTGGCAACTGCTGTACCAGGCTAGTATAGTAATGGTAGCATTTGCAGCTATATATACTCCTTGTACTATTACTGTATGCACACATGTGACAACTGTCCATGTTGTAGCATGGCTCAACAGGTCATCTGTGAGGTGTACGGACTTACAACACTGTGGACCCTGTGTGTGTATGGCACACACATATGGAGAGATATGTATGTGTCTGATAAATTAGCATCTGAACATGTGCATAGAGCAATGGACATACTGCAACTGTTTGTAAAGGGTGGACAATTATATGTTGTTGCAGGTTATGTGCAGTGGTAGTGTGTGGCAAACAAGACAGCATACAGTGCTGGCATATGACATGTGGTGTTTAAATGCCGTGGGTATGAGTCCTCAGGTTTTAGTCTTCCAGATAGGGGGTCCTGATAAAGGTACATAGGCTGAGACTACCTTCCATGCATTCTGCACAAGGCTGTGCAATATCATTACATAACTGCATCCCTCTCAACCTTTGCATAATTGATATTCCCACCATGAAAAGTGGACTGTATATGTGCCTATATGTATATCTATATGTACACCAATGGATGTATATATGTACGCCCAACCTCAATGTTGTAAATGTATTGCCATCCCTCTTGTTAAAAACCCTGTACCCATGAACTACCACATAGGTGGTAGTCTACTCAACACCGAAAGTGTGATGAGAGATTACAGGACAAAGGTGGACAGTAGTGTCCCTATTGATAATCACAGTGCCACACTAGTCATGTAAACTGAGTACGGTCCACATGTCATCAGAAAAGGTGTGTCATCTATGGAATAAGAGGTCAGTTTTCCACTGTACTCATCAGTCATAACACCCATCATAGAGTACATTGGCCCTGTCGGTATGTAACTCAGAAGACATCCACAGCGGGAGTAGACGCCAGACACATACCTCACCCTCACAAAGAGTATTACCAGACTCAAACAGATGCCCTATGCAGACTGTCTTACAAAACCACAGCTACACTGTGTCACATACCGCCTACCCAGAGGCAACCTCTGCCTAACATACAAAGCTATGCCAAACCCACAGGTGTTGGACATGTTCCATATATACAGATTAAATTCCATACAAGCTACACACTGTACTGATCTAAACCCTGTAACGTGAAAATGCAGAACATGCTGGAGTGGTACATTATCATCTCAGACACATACCATACTCTGGAACTAAACACTTATCAATAGCAAATGAAGGTCCTCATTAGCAGTTGTCATGAATAATCATGATGAGTGGGTGTGAGATAGGAAACACAACCCGGGAGTCACCACTGTGACATATGGCTAGGCTTCCATAGGTCCTACGGATAATAGCCTATTAGCTAACTAGGACCCGATACACACACGCATGTACTTGTTGCATTACTTGCTATGTGAGGTTGACTGGGTGTGATGGTGAATGTGTAGGCGAATGTGTCAAAGTTGTGTATATGTGTGATAGCCTAGTGGGAAACCGTGTATATCATGGTATGTAGTGTTGTAGCGCAAATCCCAGCAAAGGATACGTATGCTATTGCTAGGCAGGAAAAGCAGTAAGGCACACGGTGTGACATAGTCCCATGGTGTTGACCAGAGTCTGCCATTGTAGGCTTAAGCAGTACATGTATGCTTATTGGTTGGTAACACTAGTGAATATAAATCCTGTATGAACAGTAGTACTACATGAAGCTGTAGGCCTAATCAGCACAGTATGGTTTATATCCACATTGCTTGGACACGCTGTTTTGTTTGTTATCTGTAGTCCTCACACATTACACACCTCAGGCATGAGGTTTTGTAGGTGCTGACACACAGTACTGTATGTTACACAGGTAAAACTGATCTGGGTTGCCATACCTATGTGTCCTGTAGGTATGTCTGATGTGTGTGTGGGTATGCCTGTAACATGGCCTTGGTGGTATGTGTGTCACAGGATATATGTGCATATCTAGCAACATGTGTAGTGCATTACAGCAGTATGCCACCTATA
This sequence comes from Protopterus annectens, assembly GCF_019279795.1. Taxonomy (NCBI): domain Eukaryota; kingdom Metazoa; phylum Chordata; order Ceratodontiformes; family Protopteridae; genus Protopterus; species Protopterus annectens. Next base: position 205,996,582 of record NC_056751.1, read on the forward strand.
GTGATGAATGTGCACATTTGTTACTGAGGGGTTTGCTATCAACAAGTAGCATGGTGTACTGATAGTACTTAAACTTTACTTAACATTCATTTCAATGGATGACAAATGTCTGCATGCATCAGCTTCATACACACCCCCTGTGGCTAGGTGGTGCATTGTGTCACATAGAGTGTGCCATGTACTGTTGTATAGTCTTACATACTGGTTCCACTATGTTGCTGTGCAGAACATGTTTTGGAATATAGTATCTGCCAGGCACTGTCAGGCAGTTGTGGGCTGAGCAATCCTATGTGGTATTAAAGGTGTGTATCTACTGACAGCCAATAGGTTGCTATATATAGCATTTCATTGACGTCTGTACTTTAGCATGTTAAGTGTGCCACATGACTTGCTCACAATGACTATTTTATTGTCTTACAGGAATATGTCTCACAACAGGAAGCCTGCCTATTCCCCTGAGGAGGAAGAGGTCATCTTTGATGCCCTGGTACAGCAATACAACCTGCTGTTCTCAAGATCTAGCCAGGACCAGCATGGACGCACTGCACTGTGGCAGGATGTTGTCTGTCGGGTGAATGATGTAGGCATGCATAACTGGACTTATGAGCAGGTACGCCATCACTGCAGTGATTTAATCAGACATGTCAGACAGCATGCCTCCGATGTCCACAGACAACAGCTTGCCACAGGTGGTGGTGCATCAACACATCCCCCCCCTCACCAGAGTGGAAGAGCTGATCCTCAGTGTGGTGGCTCCTGGCCAAGCAGTACAGCAGACATGTGACATCATGGAGGCCATAGTCACCCAGCATGTACATACAGAGTGCGCAGGTAACATGGCATATCTGTAGACTACTGTTAGATCAATTGTTAGAACATGCATTTACCAGATGTGTACTGTGTATTCAGAAGATGTGGAGCCTGGTGTCATGCAATACTGATAATTTGGAACATAATTTGTATGCCTGTAACTGTCAACTCTTGTACTACTGTGGAATTGCAAACACACAGCAGCAATGCCATAGTTGTTGACACTGACAAACTGTCTCATATCCTTGTAGGTCCCTCTGGTGTGATAGCAAGACAGCACACCCATGCTGGTGAGTGTTCTACATTTAATATAGCATTTAACATGTGCATGTCATAGGAGACCTGTAGGCCATATACACATGTAAAACACCTACACATAATACATGCTCTGCATGTTCTCTGTGGGACTATGCACATCCCAGTAACATGAGTATCCGCCTCAAACACATGCAATACACAGAGCATCCCAACCAATTGTGGTACACTGTAGTGGACATTGTATAGGCAGAGTCAATACACATGCACACAACATACACCACTTTGCCATATGCAGTTAGTGTTAATTTGATACACATGGCGTATGTAGACACCTGCTGTAAGGTCATACTCCAGTATCCCAAATGTCAACAACACAGCACACACACTATACCTGGGGGTAGAGGACTATCATGGGGCGGTGTGACACGCTTCAACACACAACACATTCATGTGAGGCAATGCTCCCTATTTAACACCTTACATACCCATGTAACAACTGGCTGTGAAATGGTTAATGTAGCCAAAGTGGTGCAGGTCAGGTACAGCAAGATAGTTGCCAGTGTGACATACATTAGTGGCCTTGAATGACCACATGATGCTGCCTGATAATGGCTCATGGTACTACACTGCATCCAGTTACAGTAACTACAATACTACACATAGCATTCATTGCTATACACCTGACAGTTGTGTGCATCCAGCCATGGTATGTATACCTATGAGTGATAGTGCAGAGGACATTGGAAAGCATTCCAGACTTGCACAGCAATGTTGTGTCCATGTACACGTTGTGTTCCAAGATGAGGCCAATCATTGAACAACACACATGCATCAAAGACATGTATACTGTTATCAACAAGGACTCTCCACACTCGCACTGCATGCTGTTGAGAAACACACATCCTGCATGCTGACACATGTGATAGGACTCTTTGGCTTGTGATACTGTACTGCACCATCAACCACTAATGGATATGTTCCATATTGCTGTTGGTGTGTGTGTGTGTGTGTGTGTGTGTGTGTGTGTGTGTGTGTGTGTGTCAACTTGACTGAGTACTGTATGTGTGCATGTGTGCATGTGTGCATGTGTTCATGTGTGCATGTGTTCATGTGTGCATGTGTTCATGTGTGCATGTGTATGTGTGCATGTGTGCTTGTGTACATGTGTGCATGTATGCATGTGTTCATGTGTGCATGTGTTCATGTGTGCATGTGTGCATGTGTTCATGTTTGCATGTGTTCATGTGTGCATGTGTGCATGTGTGCATGTGCGCTAACATCCTGTACAGATTGTGAGGTGTGTTTCCTGTCTTCCTCTCACAGGTGCTGAGGCATTGGATGAGTGCAGCAGGGAACCTGAGGTCACTGCCACAAATAGTGGGCATGATGACACGTGTAGTGGCACAGGCAGGTTTGTCAGGGTATGTTGTTGGTCCGCTAGTTGACAGTACACAGCTGTTCATCCCATCTATGTGCACATTCATACTGCCGATACATCCCTCAACACCAATGGCCTTAGCGGAGGAATAGCATACAGCAGGCACAGACCAGGATAGTGTGGTATCTATGGCACATGCAACCCCACACAGCAGCCATACCCAGACACCTGGAACGGTACCACATAGGCATATGTCCAGTGGTGCTCGTGGGAGCACTGCTGGTCGTAATGCCCCTGGCAGACGTGCCCCCACAGGTCTCACAACCTCAGCCATGTTCCGGTCTGTAACGCAGGCACAGGCACGTATGGAATGGTACACCAGGCAGGGACTAAGTGTGCAGAGGGCTCACAACACTGCTATCTATGACAGTATCCGTGACCTTGCCGGTGCTATCCGTAATTACACCGAGGTCATTGATAGACGTTGGGGGGAGATTCTAGATGTCCTCCACCATGTAATGTCCATGTGCCAGGACAGTGCAGGATGGCTGAGATGTGGACGTGGACATATGCCAGCAATATCATCAGCTGGCACTCATCGCGGATGACACACATGTCCCAGCCACTCCTGTAATGGCAGTACCAGCCCCGGCAATGTTGGGGCTGGGCTGTCAATAGACCATCCTAGATGACAACGTGCACATGGCTCTGGTCAGTCCCAGCGGAGACATGGGTCCAGTTGACATCCCTCTGCCTCTGACAATAGTACCCAGTCTGGCTTGGTACCCGATACTGTCTGTGGCACCCCTGGCAGGCACAGGTACTGTGTCCGTGGCCAGAGACAGTGATCTGTACAGCCTGACAGGTACAGTCTGTGGCTCTCCCACAATCACCCGTATGTGGCAGCCACAAGGTGGAACTGTGTGCATGCAGACACACAAACACATCAACCAAAGAGCTAGGGCTAACACATACACACACACATTACAACAACATTGACCCATACTGTACTGTTGTTCTGTTGTCCCTCACACACACACACACACACACACAAACACACACACACACACACACACACACACACACATACATGTCAATTGGATGGGTCATTGTTGGGCTCTGGCAAACCAATAACACACCCTGTGCATATGATGAAACTGTTCCACCTCCTGTCATCTGTGACAATGATGCAGGAACAGGCTTACATGGTGCTGATGCTCAGGGTGACCTAATAGCAGTGTAGCAATGCTAGCATGTTGTCAACAGCAGGGTGTACTGATATCCTTGTAGGAATATCTGAGCAGGCATGATGCATTAAAGCTATGATTATCAATGTAGTATTGTTTACATCAGTGTTAATTCCAATACTGTATTGTCCGCCCATGTGCCACTTGGCTGATGTGTGCGGTACTGGAAGCATGTGTTGGTGAGTGGATGGTACATATGTGATGTGTGCAGTACAGATTTGCAGGTGTACATTTGTGAACATGGTGGAGGTGCACCATCTGCATGTCTGCATGTATGTGCATAGTGGACACATGGGAAGGGTGACATGCCCTGTATTACACAGTGTTAACACTTCATATTTCCTATGCCAGTATGCATTTTACTACACATACATTACAACTTGGGTACACATGTGTGTATGACATGGTTTGACACTATGCTGTGGGTGATACTCTTTATATCGGTCATTGTTTTGCATACTGGTAGTATACATAACCTCAACAGCCTGACTTTACCCAATCGTTAGCTGATGTCTTGACAACTGACACACAGATGTAGGATACACAGTAGCATTTGAGTCCTTCTGGTACTATACTATACCAGTAACCAGTGGTATTGGCCGCTACACATTCCTGGGATCACTCCTGTTTGGCATGTAGATGTATCAGGTACAAGCAAACACACCAGGGATATCTCTGTCCAGATCCAGTAATGCATACAGTGGCATACAATACATTCTCCAGATGAGACACATCCTCCACAAGGGTATCATACAGACAGATACCTGCTGACCAACACATGCTGTAAAGCTATAAGCCAACTATAGCATAGTCATCCACATTTACAATACATAGTATCCTGACAGTATCACATTGTTAGCAGCCCACAACATGTAGCAGGGGTACCGATGTGTACATACAGCCACATGTTATGCCATCTGTCCTTTGGTATTCACATTTCCAAAGGTATGCTGATGTCCCTCAGTGAATCACATAAGCATGAAGGGGTCTGTATGCATATCCACGGAGGTGTTGTACACCTGTAATGAATGGCCATTATTGACAGACTGTGTTGTGTTTGAACATGTCTGACATATACCCCAGGCATGAACCCTCACTCACACTATTCTATAGATACTGCATGGGTGTGTGTGTGACACAGATGACCTAAGCCACAGATCACTACAGTGGCTGGCTTTGACACATACATACATATGTGACCTAAGGTCTGAGAAGCAGCAGCACAGACTGTCAATGGTAACAGATGTATTAGTGTAGAAAGCAGGCTTCACACCTATGAACTCATTGAGGTCACATGTACATATATGTATTTGCCACACAGATAACAATTGAGGTCACGTGTTCATATAGGTATGTGCCACACAGATACTGGAAGTGTGCAATGCACATACTGTTGTTTTACTGATATGTCATACAGATGGAAAAGCAAAACCCACAACACATTAACCAACAGTGTCAAACACACTCAGCAATTGCAGGATTCAAACCCCTACCTAACTATGTTATGATACTAGAGAGATCCGCATTAACAGAACGTGCTATATGCTTTACTGGAAGTTTTCATTTCCACTGCTGTATTTCTGGGATACTGACATCATCAGACATGCCAAAGAGGAGATTACCTCTTTGAATGTGTTTTCACAGACTCCAAAAAGGGCACTCATCTCAAAGGAAATCACACACACACACAGCGATTGCAGCATTCAAACTCCTACCTAACTATGTTATGATACTACAGAAATATGCATTAACATGACGTGCTATATGCTTTACTGGGTGTGTTCTTTTCTCTTGCCATATTTGTAGGTTGCTGACATCATCAGACTTGCCAAAGAAGAATCTACCTCTATTCATGTGTTTTCCTAGTCTCCAAAAAGTGCACTCCTCTCACAAGAAATCACACACACACACACACACATCCCCTCCACCTCACACAGAGCAATTGCAGGATTCAAACCCCTATCTAACTATGTTATGATACTACAGAGATACACATTAACACAACACGCTATATGCTTTATTGAGTGTTTTCTTTTCCCCTGCCATATTTGTAGGATGCTGACATCACCAGACTTGCCAAAGTAGAATCTACCCCTTTTCATGTGTGTACCTAGTCTCCAACAAGGGCACACCTCTCACAGGAAATCACACACACAACTCCCCCCGCCACACACACACCAATTGCAGGATTCAAACCCCTACCTAACTATGCTATGATACTACAGAGATACGTATTAACACAATGCACTATATGTTTTACTGGGTGTTTTATTTTCTCCTGCTATATTTGTAGGATGCTAATATCATCAGACTGGACATGGTAATGTGTGTGCACTTTGTTTTATGCAATCCCAGGAATGAACCATGTGGGTCAGCAGGTGTTAACAGCTTGAACAGGACAATTCTTAGCTTGTGTGATCTCTCTGTGGACAATTTGCCATTCCTTCATATGACAATACATATTTATGCACAGGTTGTTGAAATTGTGGATACAACATGTGTCTGTGATGTTGATAAAGGGCTACTCAGAGTCTATGTGGGACGTGTGTAGCTCCCTTCAGTGATGTGTGTCCTGGGTGGCTGCCTTGCACACAGTCTAGCAGGTTTGGGAACCATGATCTGCCCATGATCATACCACAGTTGGTAGGGCTGTGTGTTTGTCGGCTTCCAATAGCTCTGTTGACTTCAATCATGATGGACTCAATGGCCTTGCAGATCAGACGTCATAGGCTTACAGGACTATAGTTCCCATGGTCTGTCGTGCACCAACACTTGTGGGGTGTGCCATATGTTGCTGTAACACATTCAACAGTTTCAGATCCTGTAGAGAGGTTGTTGCTCAACAGACTGTTCAGGTGCAGGGTCTGTTTGTTCTGTAGTTCACTTATGACACATATCGGGAAACAATGTCATCCAATTGATGTCATGTTTTCGGCTTTGGAAGGAGCTGTTTACCCATTCTACATGTGATATCTCCTGGTATGATGATAGGGACATTTGTTAGTGGGAGGTGGGTATGTATATATGGGCCTGTCTGACAGGATGTCAGCATTGTCAGTCGGGCACAGTTGGCCCTGACTCAGGACATATATGTGTGTACAGTGCAGTGAATGACATAGCTGATGGAAGTGTCATGGTTCTGTCTTGACTCCTTCACAGATAATCTTTCAAAAACACTAACATACCTGAGCACTAAACCCCTGTTATACTCTTTTACACACTTAATGCCCTACTGATCCCTTTTGATCAAGCAGCAGAGAGTATGCCATCATAATATCCTGACATGTCCAACAGTTGGTTTTGAATGTACTCTCCAGTCCAGCTGGTGAATATGGGACTTTTGAGGCAATGTTACAACTGCCTTATGTACACAGACAACCCTCACCTCCTCCCAACAAACTCAGATATATGTGGGAGATGCAACTATATAGATAAACGGGAGGCTGAGCTCTCTTGACCCACGACGGCACAGTCTATCAGGTGGTGAAGGTAACCACACACACCACAACTCTGTCACACATAGACCTATAGCGACAGCAAACAAACTACATTACCACACAATTACATACTCAGAGGCTCTGCATATTATCTGCCTAAGCAGCAGAGACCTCCTAAGCAGACACCCAGACAACTGCTACCCCACGACATTACCCACATATCACATGGTTCACAAAGTCAGTGTGCCACACAGTCACTGCCCTTAGGGGTAAAAACACACCTAATACACTTGTAATAGATGACTCTATTGTCAGACACACTGACATCACACTCACCAGGCTGAACAAGGAGAAGGACACTTTGCGCTGTCTGTCGGGTGGCAGGTTCTGCCACATTAAACATGCACTCAGGTCACTCCAAAGCAAGTACAAATATGGCTGCATCATTGCCCATGCTGGTGTGACTTACCTCAGATGTTCCTCTCTGTACTACATTACAAGGGACATAGAGGAGCTCTGTGATCATGTAACCCAGGCCAGTTGGACCCTGACCTTGTGTAGCATCTTACCCTCACCAAGAATGATGGCACAGTATACAGACAAGCAGATCAATTGTAACAGTTGGCTAACATATTGGTGTCATTCAAAGGGGATCCAGTGTCTGTCAGCCTGGGATGACATGCTCGACATGCCACGTAGCTTCACTATGGACAGCTTGCACCTGTCACCTCTGGACTTTCAAATACTGGCTAAGGCTGTTGCCACCCCCACAGTGCCTTTTTTGGGCAAGGCCCAAATGACAAACCCACTTCCATGGACAATACAAGGTAAAAGAAAGTACGGGTAATGCTGTTCAACACCAGATGTCTAGACCCCAGAATGCATGCACTCAAGACTCTCCTCAGTATGGTGAATGTTGATATTTGTGCAGTAACAGACACCTGGTTCAGGCTCCCAAATGCACACCAGTACTACCAGGTTATACTTCATACCATGCTTTTCGGCCACAAGACTCGGACCGACCAACAACTTTAGGAGGAGTATCCGTATACATCACAGAAACACACACCTCCAGGTTAGTAGCACTGCAGGAAGCATCAGAGACCATACATGTGCAACTAACAGTGGGCAAAACTGCCTTTCATATTGCAGCCTGCTACAGACCACCCTCCTGAACTCAGGTACCCCAGTCAGCTTTCCTGGGAACACTGGAGGATATGACGGTCTCTACAAACACCATTATATGGGGTGAATTCAACTACAGAAACATTGACTGGGAATACTACTCAAGCCACAACACCCTCACCCAATGGTTGCTAGAATTTCTAAACACAAATGCTATGTCACAACTGGTCACCACACCCACATGAGGGGAAAACATATTGTACCTGATCATCACCAACATGGGGACTCCATGTTCCACACTAGAGGTATGCCCCTCATTGGTAAGGTGAGACCATACATTTATCTCACTGGACATCCATATCCCGTCCCCATCCCCACCCTAGGTTCTCTCTGTGAAGTACTTACCAACAGCAAACATCACACTTCTCTAAACCAAGTTGATATCTTTCAAAGACCCTGGGACAGAGGTAAGTATGGCTCAGACTGCTGAATCCTTTACAAACACATTCTATTGACACCTACTGGAATGCATGGATTGTGCTATCCCAAATAAGAATGACACTCACTCCTCCAAAGGCAGGGGACCTGTCTGGTGGACCACGGCCATAAATAAGCTATACAACAAAAGAAGGGGGCTACTACATGATAGAGCATAATCCCAATAAGAGAAGGCATCTCTGATCAGTACTAGCAAGAAGCTACATTCACTCATGAATTAATCTAAGACCCACTTCGAAAGGTAAATTGCACCACACACTGAGAACAATCACAAGGCCTTCTTTAGTTATTTCATGAACCTGGGTGCCAACTCCCAGATATGCTGTGTGTTACTGCAAAATGACAATACATACACTGAACCCACAGACATTGCCATCATTCTGGCAAACAGGTTCAGTGCAAATGTCACCCCCCATCCCCCCTAATGAGCAAATGTCCATCCCAACAGAGTGTAGCCTCCCTGACATCACACATGATCAGGTGAGTGCTGCCCTCTCCAAAGCAGACAACACAGCATCAATGGGACCGGACGGTGTCCTGGCCTGCATCTTACACAAGCTTCATGATGAACATAACCCTCACATGAAGTCACTGTTCATTATCAGACTTACTACAGGATATGTACCCAAGGAATGGTGTACAGCAACAGTGGTCCCGCTGCACAAAGGTGCTGCCACAACAGACCCCGGACACTAACGCTTTATAAGCCTATCTAGCCTGGTCTGCAAAGCTATGGAGCGTATCATCATGGTACTCATACACACAGACATTGGATACCTACAGGCACTGGATCCTACACAATTCAGCTTTGTTGTGGGCAGATCTTGCCTCTTGAACATGGTCGTCTTCTTTAAATGGTTACCAGGTCCATAGACGTAGGAAAGGTAGTCCACACAGCCTACCTGGACCTCGCATAAACCTTCACAACAATACCCTACTTGGGCATCATACATAAGCTCACCAGCTTAGATATCGACACATATGTCACAAGATGGATTGCTAAGTGGATCAGGGATAGCACCCACATGGTATGTATTGCAGGTGTCATGTCTGACTCTACACCAGTTACATGTGGCATCCCACAAGGCTCAGTCCTGGGACCTGTCTTGTTCAGTGTATATATTCCTCTGGCATACAGGCTAACACAGGAGGAATATGGCTGACCATGTTCGCAGATGACTGCAAACTGGGTGCCATATTTGACTCTCCAGCTGGCAGAATCATCCTCCAAAAGGGTCTCACAGTGATGAATAACTGGTGCCAGAGCCATGGCCTACAGCTGAATGCCATTAAATGCATAGTCATCCCCTTTGGGAATCACATAGTGCCCACACATTACCACATAGGTGTTAATACATTAATTATGGCAAAAGTTGTTAGGGATATGGGGACATGAGTAGTTTGTAATCTTGCCTTTGACAATCGCATTGCCATAGTGGTTAGACAGACATTCTATATAGCCCTCCCTATCCCAACAGGTTTCACATCTAGATCAAGTAAAGTCATTGTGCCCCTATACTCATGAGGCCCATGATTGGATACAATGCCCCATTTGGGATGTAACTTACCCGACACCTGTATTGGCCACAAAAGTACCTCACCAAGTGGATCTAGGGACTCACACAGATGCCCTGTGCAGTTCGGCTAAAGTAACTCCAGCTCTACTTAGTTGCTTACCACCTACTCGGATGTGATCTGTGCTTGTTGTTTACAGCCATGTCCAACACAGAATTAATGGACATGCCCCACCTCAGGATATCGAGATTCCTTAGAGCTACACACTCCAGGGACTTACACCTCAGCACAGATATTTATAGGACATGCTGAAGGGACACATTTCTATCCCAGACACTCCCTTCACTGTGGAATGGGATCCTAGTCGCGCATAGGCTGAGCCCCCCCACTGACCCCCTACAGGAGACATATTGATGAGTGGATGGGTGATCGTATGTTTACCCCTGGAATCTCTTCTGGGTCCCTGCTGGACAGAGGCACAATAAAGCAAACATAAAAGGCCTATATTGTATGACCTACTCTTCACAGGCACAGTCTACTAATCTAACAGGGCTGCAAAAGCCAAACACACTCTGGCTAGGCTTATACATGCCCTAGGACAGATAGGCTAGTATCAACCTATGCACCTATGGTAATGTTTGGGATGCACATTGTTTATTGATGATACTGATTGCAAGTTTTTTCTCTTCTTTGCTTTCACACTTTCTACGAACAACCTAAGTATCTGCAGAACATATTTTATTATGACAGGGTTCCAATATATTATATATGTGTCTGTTGTCATATAACTGTGTGCACATGGCAGATTGGTGAATACTGAGAGGTTCCTGTGTTAACACATGCACCTGCCGGATATGTGTGGCCCACTGCTATACTCAGACATGGCCTAAGTGTGTGAGCATGCCCAGTCTGTCCTTTCAGTGTTTTGTTGCCTGACATTTGTCTCATTTATTCAAGTGTGTGAGCATGCCCAGTGTGACCTTTCAGTATGTTGCTGTCTGAAGTCCACTACATTTGTTGATGTGTGTGAACATGACCAATATTAACAATTATACTATATGTGTGTTGAAAATCAGGTTCTATTCTTACTGCAGGGCTCACCTTTGTGTCATAACTCAACAGGGATTATGCTGTACCTGCACGGTTTACATGAGATATGTTGCATAGACTTATCAACATTTCTTCATACAGGCTGACCAGTGCAATACTGTCATGATTTAGTGGTTCAGTAGTATGACTGTAGTGCACAGTATCCTGGGTTCGAGGCCTGTCACTGCTTTATATTTTCATACTGAGCAGACAAGACTGCTTAAGGGCCAGTAGAGCAAATATGAGCATGTTGGCTTTTGTTCAGCTATGCCCAACGTAGACCAGGCTTGTCCAACATTGCTCAACGTTAACCAACATTACAGAACATTGCCCAATATTGCTCAACATTGACCACAGTTCTGCTAGTGTTAGTGTGTGCAATTGCTTTACATATACTAAATGGTGGTAAAAGCTGTTTAGCACTGCTTTATATTGCTTAACACTTGGCAATCATGCCTCAGGTGGTGCTGCAGGGCTGACTGTGTTGGATGCACATACTGCACTCCCTATACATGTTTGGAAACAGGTAGTGTCAAGTTAGGCATCCCTTTTACTATTTGTGTGAGTCAGAGAGAGGTATCATTTCCAGGGTTCCTACTGAGCCAGTGTATGTGCTATGCATTGCCTCTTTGCCAAGGCCAAAGCACATTGGGCATGCCTCCTTCTTCCTACTGGGGCAGGCTCAGGTTGTTCCTCCTCTGAGTCACGCTTTGCCTGTGATGGCCATAGCAATGGTGGGGGGCTGTTTGGCCCAGGGCTGTGCTGCTCCTGCTACAGCTGTTTTCACAGGATCACATTATGTAGCATGGCACATACCATGACAATTTGGGTAGATGTAGTTGGTGAGTACTGCAAGGCTCCACCAGTTGTGTCCAGGCACCGGAACAGTGACTTGAGCAGGCCGAACACACGCTCGATTACATTTCGTGTTTGTATGTGTGCTCATTATGACATTCCTGTTCAGGTGTGTGTGCGTTTCTGATGGGTGTCATCAGCCATGGCTCCAGTGCATAGCCAGCATCCCCCACTAGGTGACCATGAGGGATGTCCCCACTGGCAAATGTCTGGTACAGCTGTGTCAGATGCCAGATATGGGAATCATGGTAGCTTCCAGGGCAGCAAGCACACACATTCAGTATTACGACCTGGGCATCACACATGACCTGGCAGTTGATGGAGGGGAAGCCCTTGCAGTTGAAGTAGACCCTACCCCGCTTACCAGCTGGTGCTTTGATGTGTATTTGCATGCAGTCTATTGCACCCACTACCTCAGGGTATTCCGCTATTTGCTGGAAGAGAAGCATCCTGCTGGCCAATACCTCACGGGAATTGGGGAAATATACATGATCACCGACATGTGCTGACATGGCATCCAGGAACTGGTGCAGTACCCTGGATGCTGATGCCTGTGATATCCCCATCATATCACCAGTTGGTCTCTGGAAGGTACCTGTTGCTAATATTCTTAGGCCAACACATACCTTGGTTTCCACTGGGATGGGTTCCCCTCTGTTGGTTCTGTGTGTGAGGTCTGGCCTGCACCACAGCTCAACAATTTGCTGCAAGAGGTCTCTGTCCACTCTATAGCGCTCCACTAACTCCAGCTCATGTAGCCCCTGCTAGGTTACCCTGGCCTGTACACTCTTCTCCGTCTCTTCACTGTGGGTTGTCCAACAGCATTCGCATTGTCACCACCCTCTGCATGTTGCATATTTCGCCTTATAACAGCAATGGCAGCCCCTAACATTTCTTTGTCTCAGTAAAGCTTTTTCAGTTTTCACTTCTATTAACTTACTGCAGTGTTGCAGTGTCTCTTGAGAGAAACATAGTGGAATGTTGCTTGCAGTGTTTTAAGTGATGGGCTGGGCTGGGCAAGTGTACTATCTGTGTAATTGCCTGATTCTGATTGTTTTCACCTGCTAGCTCTGCTAGTACTCCCTGGTTAACTTCCTACTATTTGTCGTGCTTCCTTTTCCCTTTCTGTTTCCTCAGGGGGGCAGCGTCGTGCACATAAGTGCAAATACACGCACACCAGCTCACACGCATGCACACATGCTTACACTGATTAAAACTTGCTTATTCTTGGTAGAACGCGCACACTCCAGCACAAATGTGCTTACACAACTTTAAACAGCCTTATACATGCTTACTCCGATGTAAATGCGTGCACACATGCTTACACGTGCACACAGTTTTACTCGGGTTTACAGGCATGAATCCACGTGCATACACGCTCAGCAAGAAACTTTAGTGTTATCCACGGCATACAACTTCAATTTCTTGCCTTTACCTAGCCTACCTGTTGACACACCTCTTCCAATGATGTGTAAATGACAACTGATACATGCCACTCTGCTCCAATGAGCTTTACTTCTTTCATACATACCCCCCTCATGATGTCACCTATTTTATACTCTGTTACTCCCCTGGTCCTACTCCTACACTCCACTGACTGTGCTCATTTGCTATGTAAACTTGTGATTCACTATCCTAAGCCTCATTTGCATAGGATTGCCTACTAATGCTTGGTTACATCTCTTTGACTGAGCTTCCCCCCTTAGCAACCTCTACTCGGTGGCCATGTTGTATTCAGCCTGCCATTCCCTTGCATTGTAAATTCAGAATAGCAATAAAATCCACATTTGTGGATCTTAATTATTGATTTTCTGGCTTTTACAGTGCAGCGCGTTTGCAAGGCGCTGCGCTACACTTAAACTACAGGGATCGGGATGATAAAAAAAAAATATTTTATTTTTATTTTGCATTAGTGAACATTGCCAATGGCCGTATTTTTGGCCATTGGCATGCTTCCTCAGCTGGATGCATCCTTTTTTTGGAGCTGTCACAGCTCCATTTTGCTATTGGCAGAACCGTACTCAGTTGTCAACTGAGTACATTTTTGCAAATAACACTACTCTTACTCGGATAGGTTCGGGTTTCCTGGATTGTAAACTTACCTCATTTGCATAGCTTTCACCTGCAATTGAGATACTTTGCATATCCAAGCCCTGTCCGTGTAGGACTCGTTTTGGGAGCTCTGTTGCATGCCCCTACCGGCTGTTTCTGGATCGCTCAGCAGACATGTTGGCTGCATGGAGTCTTACTCTACTCTTAGACTCCGTGCAAGCCTTCATGAATCCGGCCCATAGTCTTTGTTTTATCATCAGTACAAAGATGTGTGGTTATATTATTTTGCTGTTATCATTACTATCTAAAGGATGGAGTTAGAAACAGTTTGTTGTTAAGTTCCAAAGATTCTAAATATATTCCCTTAATATTAGCCCTAGGACTACAGTTGCTGAAAACTTTTACTTGTCCAGGTTGCCTTTTTTAGACTTCTTCAAAGTCCAAAACAAAAAGTAAAAAAAAAAAAAAAAAACACACAACACAAAATATTCAGAACTGAAGGTAGATTTGCTGAATGCTAGAAACATTGCAACATGTTTGATTTAGAAGTTCTCTTTCAATTGGAGGACGTTGATATCTGCGCCATTACTGAGACATAGTTTAAAAGAATAAACTGCATCTCACCAATTCCAGGTATAGACATCCTTTCCTTGTAGTTAGTCTAAAGGGATAGGGGGTGATGTCTTTTCATCTGTAAAAGAACAACTGAAAATCTGCAGGAACTCAAAAATAGAAAATGCAAATATGATTTTTAATAACAGTGATGTGGAACAGTAATATTTTACAAACTCCTCATCTATTGTTTATTGTTTCTGTCATAAATAATTCATTTTCATAGAGTTTGTCAATAGACTCCATAGTCACCAAACCACAGCAGACTGAGGGTGCCAGTGCAGTTGGGAATAAAAGCGAAAGCACCAAACATCAGCATTTGATCCAATGTTTCATAACCAATGATCAAGCTTCCAAACACTGCTAAGAAATACATTATTACATCCAGAAATGGTCTGACTGCTTATTATGCATCATGTAGCTTCTGCAAATAAGTTGTGAAACTGGTTTGTAAGCTTAATAACATATTTTTGACCTTTATTTGTAAGTTTTATCGTTAGCATATATGATACAATAAATGCCATACACATGAAAATGAATGTTATCAAAAATATGTTTATGAGACCATTGACTTCTACATTCATGAACACATACCAGAGACAAACAAAATAAAAAGTCAAATTAAAAATAAAAATTTTGACATAACTACAAAATTAATAAGACATGGAAGAAAAAATATATATTATTTCACTTTCAAACATGACACTAATCTTAAAACAAACCTAGACTACATAACTGTTTATATAGCTTGCTTTTCTTATCATTTTTTCATAATTTACTATCAGGTCAGTTTGATCTTAAAGGTGGAAATGAATTAGAAGTTATTCATTAATTACATTAGAACATTAGCAGGAAAAAATTGTGAATGTATCATATTATCAATAAACTAGTAATAACTACCATCCAGCCAGTCATAACAATTCCTACATTTCTATCTGCTACCAACCACAACATCCTACCCACATCCAAGCTCTAATATCAACTGACAAAACCATGCTACTACTACACTTGCTAACACTCCTCACTTGCTCTCTCCTTACACTCTATACCTCCCACCAAACTACTATAATAAACCCTCCCACCCACTCTCACTGCACCACCACTCTCACTATTATCCATTACCCACCTACTAATTACTTCTCTCTCCCCAACACAGTCTCCATCACTATTCACCAAATACGCTATAATTTGCCAACTACATACAAGCAAAAAATATCACTAAAACATGACAAGCTCATTATTAAATTTATTAAACTAATGCATACTGCCCTATCCAAAATAGCCCTCAGTGGTGACATACACCCTAACCCAGGTCCAAGCATCTCCAACTCCACACCCAATAACCTACCTAAAACTTGCTCCTTTGCACAACTAGCATCTAACAGAAAATTAACTGACCTCCTTCTTCTGAGCCTAAATATCAGAAGTATAGCCAATAAATCCCATGACCTCCATGCCAACATATTACTATACTCTCCAGATATAATCATCCTGACCAAAACCTGGCTCAAACCCTACATAAAAAGTGAGGAAATACTCCCACCAGGTTATAACATACTTTGCTTGGATAGGCTATCCAAAAAAGGAGGTGGCATTGCTCTAATGTTTAAAGTCCACCTAAACATCCACACCCTTATCCCATCAGCCCCCCAGATTGGTAAAGAATAAATCCTATATGCTAACTTCAAACTAAACTCAAACAAAACAATAAAAATAATTGGATGCTACTTCCCACCTGGTCATAACATCTCGCTCTTGGAAAACCTCCTCATGTGGGCTAACCAATCCTTTCTCTATGAAACCAGAATTCTAGGTGACTTTAATATCAACTGGCTCTCTTGTACCAACAATCATCCAGCCAACCACCTAAACCTTCATGGTTTCTCACAACTGATACAGTCTCCTACCCGGACAGACAAAAAGTCCAACAAACTTTCTACCCTTGACTAGATATTAGTCAGTAAAGCTTCTCAGTCATACCTAGCTGGCTGTCTACCAGACGGGTCTATATTAAAACATCGAAGTCTAAAAACATTGAATGTTATAATATTGAACCCATTCAAATGAAACACCAGAAAACTGAACAGTCAGAATAGCAAATTTTTTCCCAGGGAAAAAATTTGCTGTTCCGACAAACATCCACACAACTCAAGCACACCAAAATAAATAATCCACACACATACACTTCACGAAACCCTACACTAAACCAAACATACACCACTAGCTACCCACTTACCTTAACCCAACCCTAACTCTAAGGTCCCTATCGCACACTCACCTTACTCGCTCTCTAACCCTAACTCACCTACCCCACCCTAACCCTCACGTCCACATAATCGCACATTTACCTGACCCGTGCCCTAACCCTAACTCACTTAACCCACCCTAACCCTAAAGTCTGTCACTACCACACACTCACCTCACCTGCACCCTAACCCTAAAGTTCCTAACTACCGCACCCTCACCTTAACCCAGTCCATTCACTCACTTACCTTAACCTGGTCCGTAACCATCGCACCACACTTACCTGAACCCAATCCATAACCTCCATTCACTCACTTCCCTAAACCCGGTCCATAACCATCGCACAACACTGCTGTAAATAGCGAAGCCACGGATCAGCGAAATCTTACCCTAGGTAAAATTTCGATGTTCCAAGGCTTCGCTATTCTCAGCTTACGCACTAAAGGGTTCGATATTATAACATTCAAAGTTTTTGAACTTCGATGTTATAATATAGACCCCTATCAGACAGTTTTAGCAACCACACTCCAACATTTCTTCTGAGGCACCACCGAAACAGAGACAAACCCATCATCTTTCAGCAAATAAGAAAGAGGGTAAACTTCAACCCCGTTACGTTTAAATCCTCCCTTAAAAATTATAGCTGGTTACCAGTAAAATACCTCAACCTTGATGAAGCAGTTCATTTCTTCAATTCCACCCTCTTAAATATCCTAAACACACATGCTCCTAAAAGAAATGCCAGAGTCAAGTCACAGTTTGCCCCATGGCTTCAAAAAGACAATAGGTCACTAATGAAACTTATGACAAGACATGGAACATTGGCACCTTAGTAAAACCCCCTCCTCTATACAGTTATTCCTAGAATTGGGCAACAGGGTCAAAATGCAAATAAAGCACAACAAAATCCAATATTACCAGTCTTCCCTAAACTCCTCCTAAAGCAACCCTAAGCAGTCCTGGTCCTCCATAAACTCCATTCTCCACCCAGGTAAAGTTGCCCCTCCCCACCTACCTATCTCCCCTCATCTAATAGTATTGCTGCCTCTTTCAATAAACACTTTACTGAATTAATTCTATCTTTGGCTAAACAACACAAACCCATCCTCACCCACCCAACATCAAAACCAAATACTCTGTCCAGTGCATTTCATTTTCTCCTGTGCCCACATCCAAAATAAAAAAAAAAAAAACTGCAGTTAAAGTATAAGCCTACAAAACTTGCTGTCGACAACCTCCCCTGCAAATACCTGAAAGTAGCAGCTGATGCCCTAGCATATTTGGTCTCAATCTTAATAAACAGATCCTTATCAGAATGCTATGTCCCTTCACATTGTTAAATATCCCACATAATACCCCTCCATAAAGGTGGCTCCTCCACCGAACTCTCCAACTACTGCCCCATAGCCATCCTTTCTCCACTATCCAAAATACTTAAGAAATGTATTCACTCTCAAGTCCTAGACTATTTACAAACTAATAACCTTCTCTCCAGCAACCAACATGGCTTCAGGCCATTCCATAGTACTACTACCACCTTACTCTCTTTCACTAACACTATCCTTCATCACAAAAATAACGGCCTGTTCTCCTCTGCCCCATTCCTGGACCTGTCCAAAGATTTTTATATGATCTCGCACAAACAACTACTCTCTGGTCTCTCTAACCTCACCTTTTCACAATCAGCCACAAACTGGTTTCACAGCTATCTGATCTGTATTGAGATCACTTCTTTTTAAATGATTCTTTTCAGATATAAAACTGAAGAAATGGTTAGACAAGCAAATATGCTGTTGACTGCAAAATGTGTAACATAATTATTGCAGTAAAAGATTCCTAAGCTCTCAAAGATAGTTTATAAAATATGTAAATCTGGTACAATAGTAGTACCCCACTTTTAATGTCAGTAAAAATATAATTGTAACACCTAATAAAAAAATGCCAGTTATAATTAAAAGTAAAAAAATAAAGTTTTAGGTATTAATCATGCATTTCTACATATGTCTTTGCAGAAAGCAGACATTACCAAGTTTTTCAGTCTGTCAAGAAATCATAGATAGTTGGCTAGAGAGAAGAGAGATGAACAGTCTGTACTTCTTAAAGCTGACAAAATAAATTCAGTATATTACTTGGTGTAATCATTACTGTTCAAAAATAAAATGATGTATAATTTATAAATTATCTGAGATGACTGGTATACAGCTGTTGCTATCTACTATACAGGTGTACAACATAGTTTGAAGTGGAAACATCTGGGTGTATTATATGAATCTATTTTTAAATTTACAAAGAAAAGAGTTATGAACTGCTTGAAAATATAATCTATGATGGTATCTAAAACTTTTGGAATTTTTTTTTATTTTTGTCAAAAAGTAAAGTTCATTTTGTTTTGAATCTGCTCTAACTCAATCACATCTTCTAGGTCTCATTTAATCAGTTGATATATTCTGGAGGGCTGAAAGGCTCGACAGCAATTGTCTAGAGCTGTGAGTCAAGCTTACATTTAAATTTGAGAAATTATTTTACACTGAATGAGTAAAGCAATTGTTTTTGTCTTGCTTATTTAATTTAGAGCAGTTCCTCACTTTTAGACTGCTTGTGACACTAACTGACATTTATGTAACACTATGATTAAGCAACATTGTAACAGTAATGCTGTATGTGGTCTACCTGTCAAGTGCTGTGGGATTTTGTGAGAAAAATCTCCTTACACAGCTATTACTGCACATATGAATAGTTAAGGAAAAAGCACCTAAAGTTCATATAAGCTGTGTTGAAATTAAAGTCTATATTATGTGATAGAAGAGTCTACCCTTCAAGCACAGAATCATCGACAAATACACAGTGAATGCTGTAAACCATGAATTGCCACATCAGTGAATTTTTTCCTTGGAAAGAAATTCATGTGGCTGTAAAACAAAACAACTTTAAAACACTAATCAAGTGGGGACGTCACCCCCCCCACACCCCCTAACTTAATATACCAACTCCGAGATCGCTCTACATTGAAGAAAAGGGCAATTTCCGATAATAGCCAACTGAATTTATTCCCAAGGAAAAAATTCACGGATGTAGCCATTCACGGTTTACAACATTCGCTGTGTATTTCTCAATGATTATGTGTTCGAAGAGTAGACTCTTCAATCACATAATACAGACCCATGAAATTAGGGGTGTCAGTCATCTAAGATGTGCACTGCTGGATGATTGATACCTCTTATTAATTATACAACTAATCATAAAACAAATAAGGATGACAAAATACCATCTCTATAACTTTAACACTCTGTATCCCTAGTGTCACCTGTTTTTATCACAATATCAAACAACATAAAGTAAAGATTTGTTCCTTAAAGCAAAAACAGAAATGAAGCATTTTTCTTCAAATATAATTTTGTATACATTGTTTTCTAAATATCAGGACCTCATTGTTGAAAATTAGTTAAAACAGCTTACATAAACTCTAGGCATCATATGGTGAGGTGGCTGTGACAATTTAAGACATTCTCTATAAATTTGGGACCCATGTGCTGTTAGGAGTACCTCCAGTGCGTGTTATGGCATGTTATTTTTCCATGATATTATTTCAGCATTAAGCACAATAACTTTTTTAAAAAAAAATCTTATAGCAGTTTTTCTCTTCCACATCTCTCCTGTCATTCTTAAACTCTTGTTTTAAGTATTCAAAATCTGTGTTTCAGGAAAATAAAACTTTTTTCATCAGCAAAGAAAAAAATCACAACATAGGAATGCCAAGCATAGCTTGTTGAAACAGATTCAAATCTATTTACTTTCATTTATTATAGATAGACAGTAATTTAGGAAAATGGTAGACCACCCAGGATGCACCTAAGCCAGCACATTATAACATAGTGCTACATAATAAACCAAGACTGAAAAAATATGCCATTCTGCCTACACATACAAGAAATGCATTTAAAATTTCTTAGCAGGTAGCTGTTAATCATGGTCTGATGTGCATTTTAACTTAATTAATTAATTGATTAACTAATGTTACTTTTTTCTGGAAGTTTATTCATTGCATGCTCTTTTCTGCAGCTCAGAACAGTAGAACAAGCTTAAAGTCTACTAACTAGGTCAATGGTCATAAGGAAATGAAAGCAGAAGGACAACATGACCTCCAGTCTCTCATGTGCTACCTGGCCTACTTAATTCACAGTGATTTTTACCTCCAGAATTCTGAAGGTCAACTTTAGCTGCTGTGCTGTAACCTCATTGCTGACTTCCCAGCTGACTTAATAAAGTTCCCCTAAACTGATAATCTACATACCTGAAAAGTAAAAAAAAATATGTGTATGTTTAATATAATTTGAAAAAAATTAGTAACTTATGCACAGGACTACATTTAATAGCATTTTACAAATATAAGCATTACCACTTGAAGGCAAGCAGATGAAGAAGAAAAAATTGAAAGCATATGAACGAGAACATTTGAACAGTCATGAAATTAGCTTTTTATACATCAAAAGAAAAATGAAAGCCTAATATCAGAAGAATATCCTCTTGTACTGCAATGTTTAAAAGTAAATGTTATTTTAAAATAATGATTCTGTTAGACTTTTTGTTCTGTCTAGAGTGACTAATGCCTGCTTGTTTTCTTGACACACAGCATATTTTATAGTTACTTGGAAGGCAGAATGCCAGGACCTGCATAAAATACTCTGAAAAACATATTTTCTCAGTGTTTCCAATTATTTGCCACTAGTGAACTGACAATAGCACAATAGTGCTTTTTAACATTTCAATGTCAACTGAATTTGACCTCAAGGGCCAAGAAATTAATGTGTGCCCCAGAGTGTTTGTAGGATTTAGTACTCTCAAAAATAGCTGTATACACAGAGGCATTATAGCAACGAAGCATGGATTTTGTAGAGGTTACTGCCTGAGGCTAATGGATCCATTCTTATTAAGTGTGGTACAGCAAATATGCTTAGATGCAGATACCAATGACAAGGTTTTGTTTCTCAAATGAATAAGATCTTTTAGCCAGTAATGTAACTGGCAAAAATAAACTGATATAGCCGAGTCAAAATAAGTCAAGCTTTCTTGCATCCTTCTGACAGCACTTACGATTTATAAGTTTGCAAGTCTGATAGACCAGAATAGTTCTATGCCTAAATGCTTTTTACATCATGTAATATGGAATCTGTTTGACAGGTTTATTATTCATTTATGCCGACAATAAAAAGGCCATTTTTTTCTTATCCACTTTGGCAGAATTCTGGGGCAGCAAATTCCTTATTTTATTAAGACATAGCATTTTATAAAGAAATATTTTTTAGGATTTAATTATGTATATTTACTGGCCTGATATATTACATTAGTTATGCTTATATGACTACTATAGATATGCATATTTCTGTTTTTTTCAATTAAACATAACATTTGGTTTGGAAATGATTATGCAATGTATTTTATAGGATATGTCAGATAATCACTGTAACATGACATGTGAATATTTGTAGTCAGTGGACTTTATGCTGCTTAGCCGAATGTCTTTAAGCAGGGAAATACTAATTTTCATTATCTGACTGTTAGCTAGTAAATGTGTTGCAGTGACGTGAAAAGTGGGTTACTCTTTTTTTAACTTAAGTATAAGTAAAACGTTATTATTACTAAAGTTAAGTGGAGAATAGGAGATATTTCAGGAGAAGACTTCTACCATGGACATTTTGTAAGAATATTTCTGAATATTGAGTTGATTACAATAGTAGTTCATGATGCCATACTCTTATTCAAAAGTAATAAAATTAATATTTTTTTATGCACCCTTGTCAATTTAACAGAGAAAAAGAAGCACTGTGATTCCTGGCACCAGCAAAACATTTTAGCTCAGCGATCTGTAAGTAGCAGATGGGTCCATCATTAATGAAAATGTTTTTAAGTCATAAGTGGCAGTATTGCAGCAATGACTCAGTGTGAATATTTCTGCTGTACCATAGTAAGACAGGGAGTATGCATGCTTCAGTGTCAGTGGCCTTAAATCATGGTTTAAGTATGTTTTCTGTATTGCATTTTGTCTTTATTTTTTTTTACTTCAGTTCTTCATAGTCAACCCCCAAATGTGACCCAATTTCTTATATTTATTTTCACCCTTTGTCTGCAACCATATATGGTCTTCAATAACATTTACCTTTGTATAATGGTGGCAATGTGAAAGAAGGATAACCAGACAGTTCCAATACTAGTAGGAACAATGGGTTTTATAAAAAAGACTTTAGAATTGTATTTAGATATTTTACCGATACATGTAACACCATATGAATTGGAGAAATAGTCAATTCTGGCACCTTGCAGGTGCTGCGAAGAGAACTTCTGGCTAACATCAAAAACTGAAACAATGCTAATTTCATGAACTTTAATCATACTTTGACTTTAGAATGGGATCCATTCCTGTGATGATATTAGAAACCCAAAAGACTTAGAGAAGATAAACCTTGGGATTTATATGTAGTGTTACTGAGTTAAGTACTTTACCTTGTAACTGAGGCATTTCAGTAGCTGTCATCTGGCAGTGCTCTTTCTCTATGGATATCTGCAGGTGTTGCCTACTGCTGAGTGCAGGTGTTGCCTACTGCTGGGCTGTGTGCACCAACATAAGTACAGATGCTACTGCACATAACCTGCTGAATGACAGCATTACAGATGGAATCAACTTCATCACCAGGGAGCTCTCTTTCAGGGAAACATATGAAAAAGTGTTTTGATTTATGTTTGTCAACCAGATTTATCTGCATCAAAATCCTTTCTGTTTAGCAACATAATCCATTCACAACAGTACAGGCTAATGCCTATCATACGCACAGTAGAAAGCATTAAACTACTCCATTCCCTCCTCTACAGACAATGCCATCTGGCTGGGAAGACTGCAAGATGATGCAGTTGTTCAGTGGTAGCATTTTTGCCCCACAGCAAGAGGTTCTCCAGTTTGATTCTTGGGTGAGGTGCCTTGTGTGTGGAGTCTGCATGTCCTCCCTGTATTCATGTTGGTTTCCTCTCATGTTACAAAGACATGCGTCTGAAGCATTTCTCCCTAGGCCTCCCCTGAAAATTGCCTTAGTTCCAAGTCTGACTTTCCCGGTAAATTTTAAATAAGTAAATAAATTTCAACAAGGCAATAGGTGAAAAAGCCTTTTCTAAACTTTTACTGTCAGCATGGAACTCACTACATCAATATAACCTAAAACAGTAGCCATTTAATACATTTAAAAAGAAGTTATTTCAGTTTCTTAGTAACAATTATAAATATCAATGTTTTGACAATGGTAACTATAGTAACTAGCTCAGAATTGTGCAGTTAAACATTATACCATTTTTAACTGCACCAGTGGACTTGTTTAAATGTACTGCACATATTTAAATACTGCTTTCTATTATTTCTTTAATCTCTTCTAGTTTTTTTTTTCTATCAATCTATATGCCCATTTCTTTATACTGTAAGCTATCATTGTCTGTTGTGTTTGGTGTTTAATAGTATTTTCCACTAACAATGAACTGCCAATCTCTTTGAAGTATGTCAGTAACAAAGAATGGTCACTGTCTGTTGAAATTTTTGATGACTGCCTACCTTGCTAGGACAGCAGTTAAAAATGGTCCATGGTTGACCCCACCTACCTGGTCAACAAAGTTCATAAAGGAATAAGCAGCAAAGTGGGGTTTTTTTTGTTTTTTTTGATAGGTTAGCTATGGTTTCAGTACATATCATGATGGATGTAGTGTTCCCAAAAGGCAAGTGATATATTTATAAAACCTAGTTGAAGGCTGGTAATATGCCATTGCATGGAAATATTACATTACTGCAACATTTATTTATTTACTGATTGAGTCTTTCATTTGTGTGTTTGTTTGATTGTTCATTTTTTTTCTTTGTTTGCTTATTTTCTTTCTTTTGTATATTCACTGGAACATTTCACTACATCTAGACTTCTGTTTCAGGAAGTCCCAAGGAAGTATTTATATACTTCACCTTATCCGGAATCCTGGCTTCACAGCCATTTGATGATGAACTGCAAATGGTCAAGAAACGCCATGAATCCTTCCTAATAGATACTTTAAATGTTTTAACATCTGCTTTAACTAACTTGAATACCAGTTTGTGCTGTACCTTAAGTGACACTGAATAATCTGTTATCTCTAACAAAAGTCAAGCAAGACACATATGACCGTTAATCAAACCAATGTATTATTATTGGAGAATTGTTACAAATAGTGTGAGAGATAACACATTTTGAACCCATTGCCAACCTAATTTTCAACCATGATTTTAGTTAGATTAATAGTGAATCCAAAAAAAGTACAGTTGTGTACACTTACCATAAATGTAGATGTTTGAATGTATTCACTGTTGTAGTCATCACATTTGGGTTATCTGCTTGCAGTAGCCCTCATTCAGCCTGATTAACAAAGTCTTGGGTCCTGCATCAGTTGCTGTCCCTTCTTCCATGATGTCAGGTTGTTAGGGGTATAAAACATGCAGCCGATGCCATTACATCAGTTTTTCTTGGCCCAGATGTCAGGTGCCCCTCTAATGGGAAGCCATAAAATGTATAAATATACAAGGTTATACCTCCAACAAAAAAGCAAATACACCAAAAAGCTTTTGAGCATAGTAAAGGAGAGTAGAGGTATAGCCAAAAAAAAGGTATGGGGGCTGGAGGGAGGGTAACCAGGACTGCAACAGTGAATACACCCGAACATCTACATTTATGGTAAGTGTACACAACTGTACTATGTTCTTTGTGTTTCACTGTTGCAGTCATCACATTTGGGTAGATTTCCAAAGCAAAGGATGGGAGGAGGAATTTAGATAGCATTAGGACCAGCTATAATGCCCTGCAAGACTGCAGTGGCAAAGCCAGCTCTGGATTTAGAGAAAATTGGCAGATGGTAATGCTTGGTAAAAGTATGTACAGAACTACAGGTAGCAGCTTCTAGGATATCCCTGGTAGGAATGCCTCTGGGAAAGTCTGTAGAGGTAGATGCAGGCCTGGTTGAGTGGGATCTGATCCCCAGTGGGATAGGTTTTCCATGGTGCTTGTAGCAGAAATTAATGCAATGGCCTATCCATTTGGAAATGGTTTGCTTTGAAATAGCCTAACCCTCTGCCCCTGCAGCAAGTGCCACCAGCAGTTGTTCAGACTTCCTTTGAGGTTTAGTCCTGTCCAAGTAGAATCTAAGTTGTCTGTGCACATCTAATGAGTGCAGTATCCATTCCCCTTTGTTCTGTGGATTAGGAAAGAAGGTTGGCAAATGAATGGACTGATTAAGGGCCACACTGTATACCACCTTGGGTATGAAGGAAGGACTGGTCCTGAGGGACACCCTGTCCGTATGAAAGATGATGAAAGGCTCCACTGCCATAAGGACCTGTAATTCAGATACCCTTCTTGCTGAAGTAATTGCTAAAAGGAAAGCTGTTTTCCAAGAAAGGAATTTTAAGTCTGCAATAGCAGCTGGCTCGAAAGGGGGAAGAGTGAGTTTCTCCAATACAAAATTAAGGTCCCAGGCTGGAGTTGGAGCTCTCTTGGGTGGTCGCAAGTTTTTGGCCCCTAAGAGGAACTGCTTGAGCAGTGGATGAGAGAAGAGGGGAGGTTCTGTGTTATAATGAGCTGAAATGGCTGAGGCATGAATTTTGATGGAGGAGAAGGGCAGGCCCTTGTGAATCATCTCAGTTAAGTATTGTAAAATCTGAGGTAAACTGGGCACTTCTGTGCTCATCCCCTGAGATTGCTTCCAGGCACAGAATCTTTTCCATTTTTCAGCATAAGATTTTCTAGTACTAGGCCTCCTTGCCTCTAAAATGATATCCATCACTGGTTTACTGAGGGATGGTAAAGGAGATATTAGGTAATTAGCCAGGCTGCTAGGTTCAGTGTTTGAAGCTGGGGGTGCAGAATCTGGTTCTCCTGCTGAGACAATAGGGTAGGAGTCTGAGGCAGGTGACATGGGGCCAACAGTCACACACTGTGCAAGAGAGGGTACCAGTGTTGGTGTGGCCAGTCTGGTGCAATCAAAATCATCCTTGGTTTGTCTTGTTTGATCTTTAGTAGTACTTTGGAGAGGAAAGGCAGAGGAGGAAGCATAAACTAATAGTTTTTTCCAGCTGAAGGATAGAACATCCACTTTCCAAGCTTGATTGTGGGGCGTCCTTGTGAAAAATGTGTCCAGTTGATAGTTCTGGTGGGAGGCAAACAAGTCTATATCTGGGCTCCCCCATTTGCTTGTCAAAATTTTGAAAATCCTTGGTTCTGGTTTCCACTTGTGTAGGTCCATGAGGTTTCTGCTTAGTTCATCTGCCAGTGTATTTAGTTTTCCTGGCAGGAATTGAACTTGTAGATGCACTTGGTAGCTCAGGGCTGTGTTCCACAATGCCATGGCTAGTCTGCAGAGGGGGTAAGAATGTGTACCCCCACGCTTGTTTATGCACCACATAACAGTGGTATTGTCCGTCTTTACCATTAATTGTCCTGGAAGAATGTGGTCCTTGAAGGCTGTCAGAGCATTCTGTACAGCTAACATTTCTTTTTGATTGATATGCAGGTGCATTTGACTTGGGTTCCATTTGCCCAGAATGCACTTCCCTGCCAGGTGAGCACCCCATGCATAGTCTGATGAATTTGCTGTTAGTGTTTGGGTGTCAGGGGGTAGTGTGAATGGTAATCCCTTGTTTTGGTGGTAGGCCTCTGTCCACCAAAGGAACTCTAGGCGTAGGCAGCGTATGATAGGAATCATTGCTTCTAGAGCCTGAGAATGTTGACACCATAGGCTTTTTAGATACCATTGTAGTTTCCTCATATGCAGTCTTGCATATGGAATTAGAAGAATGCAGGATGCCATTCACCCCAAGGCTTGTAGAATTTGCCTTGCAGATAGCAGGGTTTTTGTGGCAACTTGTTTGAAGTAGGTTGTCAAATGAATTTGTTTTTCTGGCGTAAGGAAAGCCATCTGGGAAGTTGTATTCAAGCTTGCTCCCAGGAATATAATTTGTTGACAATGTACCAGGTATGATTTCTTTTCATTTATGGTGTACCCCAGACAAGTTAGCACCCTTTGTAAAAATGCCAGATGATTCAAAAGTATGTCCTGGCTTTCTGCCTGAATTAGACAATCGTCCAGGTATGGGTATATTTGAATATTTCTTTGCCTACAAAATGCAATGACTGGAGCTAGGCACTTTGTGAATACCCTGGGCGCAGTAGATAAGCCAAAGGGCAGTGCAGAGAACTGATAGTGCGTGTAGTCTGCTTTGAAGCATAGGTATCTTCTGCAAGATTCCCTGATTGGGATGTGCAGGTAAGCTTCCTTTAAATCTAGTGTTGCCAACCAGGCGTCTTTGCCAGCATAGGGGGCAACTGGTGCGGAGTCAGCATCTTGAATTTTGGAATCACCAAGAAGGTGTTTAGAGTAGACAGGTCCAGGGTAGGATGCCATGAATGGTCTTTTCTGGGTACCAGGAAAAGTCTCGAGTAGCAACATTGTCCCTTTTCCTCTTCTGGTACCAATTGAATAGCCCCCATGCTTAAGAGAGAAAGTACTTGTTTTGGGCCTCTGCCCACTGATTTGGGGGTAGATCTGGCCATGCGCTTGGTGTTGGTAACGTGTGGAAGTAAAATATGTATCCCTGGGACACTATATTTAAAACCCGTTTGTCCTGGGTAATGAGTTCCCAGTTCTTTGCATGAAGAGCAATCTTTCCCCCCAAAGGGGCAGTCAGTTGAGAAGTGCTTGGCAGTTTTAAAAAGAAGTCATTGAGACAATTTACCATAGGGGGAGTTTTACTACCCCCAGATTTGGAAGTGGAGGCCCCCCACTGCTTAGTCCTGTGAATGCCCTGGGACTGAAGCCTGGGAGCTCTGCTGGATCTGGGTTTGGACTGAGAAGGTCTGGAAGATGCAGGAAAGGGCCAATTCTTGGAAGGTCAATGCCTACTAAATCTTGGAGGTTGTACTTGTAAAACATTTTTAACAATTTGCATAGATTTAGCTTTTTCCTCCATCTTTTTAAGGCATCCAGTAATTTCACTTTAACATGATCTGGCAAGAATTGCTCCTTAAGCCAAGCATGCCTTCTAAGTATAGACCCAGTTACAGCAGCCCTGCAAGATGTCTCTAGTGAATCAAAACCACATTGCAAAGTATGTTTTCCAACTTGTTCAGCTGAATGCAGTAAATCCTGTAAATCCTTACTTTCAGCACAATCACGAATCAACATCATTTTCTGTTTATGTAATCCAATAATATGCTGCTGATACTTTAACATATGAAACTGGCAGTTTAAGGCTGTAATGGCGAAAGTTGCAGAAGTGTATAACTTCTTACCCCATCTATCCAGTGCCCTGGAGTCTCTATCAGAGGGGGTAGGATTTTTGGCAGTAGTAGCTTTAATGCCCTTGGGTCCCTGTGAAATGGTCTCAGGATCCACAGTAGGAATTTTAAAAAGAAACTTATGAGAGTCAGGGAACCTATAATATCTATCAGGTTTTCTGGGAGCAGGAGGTAAAGAGTCAGGTGCTAAGCTAGATTCCGAAAAGGCATCATCAACAATGTCTAGTACAGGAGGTATGGCTAAATGCCTGTGCTGGGGCAGGAGTAAGAAATCCATAAACCTCTTTTTAGAATCAGAGAAATCCTGACTTTCCCAATGAAAATGCTCCCTGAGGGTATGCAAGGTTTCACCAAAAGAAAAATTCTCTGGGGGGGATGCAGAGGGAAGAGAGTCCTCAGCATCAGAATCCTCATAGGCAGATAAGGGTAAATCTTGGTCATCAGAGGAAACAGAACATTCAGAATCCTGGTCAGAAGTGTCATAAGCAAACTCAGTCCTAGGTCTCTTAGAGGGGGAAGGTTGGCTTCCCCTGATTAAGGTAATAAGATCTTCAGCCATTCTTATCATTTGTTTTTTAGGCATAGAGGCCTGGCCATGCAGTCTGGGCATCAGTTTTCTCGGCATGGTTCAAGTTTTAGGCCTTGAAGAAGAAGATGATGTTGGTTTAATATGGAAGTCAGTAGGCCTGAAAACACCCTCAGAAGCCGATGCCTGCACAGCGGCTCCAGAACCATCCAAGGTAGAGACATCCGCAGGTTCCACAGATGAAGCATCTCACGGCATACTGGACTCTGAATGGGTCTCAGTAGAGGCCTGCGAATCTGAAGTAGTGGGTATCAGGGGCTGAAAAAGCACCTCACTGAGTACCGGCGAACTGGCAACTGGCTTAGGAGAAGTGTCATTGGCAGCTTTGGACCTCGACGGCCTGTCTCCATCTCTATCTTTGTGTTTTTTTCAGAATGTTGGTAGCTGGATGGCTTACCAAAGACATGGGATAATTGAACTGAGCAGCAAAATATTTAGAAGCATAAATATACCGATGACGGATAGTTCGTGGTTTAAATAAGGCCCAAAACCGACAGCGAGGTATGTCGTGGTCAGGGCCTAGGCAAGGAATACAGTACAAATTAAAATGTTTATGAGGTATTTGCTTTCCACAAGTAATGCAGTTATTTACTTTTAAAGACATCGGTTTAGAGCAAGAAAAAATTTCCCCAACGGGGTACTTAGCTTTTAGTTGAAGACTTTGGTTCATAAACTCGAAAACAAAAATTTCAGCAGTCAGCCGACTGGCACTTGCGAACTGCTTCTGCTTCGGGCACTGCACAGCAAGAAAGACTGATGTAATGGTGTCGGCTGCATGTTTTATACCCCTGATGACCTGACGTCATGGAAGAAGGGAGAACAACCAATGCAGGACCCTAGACTTTGTTAATCAGGCTGACTGAGGGCTACTGCAAGCAGATAACCCAAATGTGATGACTGCAACAGTGAAACATGAAGAACATCCCATTTCTCATAGTCAATAACATCCCATTCATAATTGGGTCTTTACGCTACGTCAAGAAAGCTTCTTCATACCTAAGAATCAAGTGTTTGTTATTATTAATCATGGCATCATTCTTACTTACTTGTCATCTAGTAAATACAGTATGATAATGTAGCAGGAAACACACTGCCCATTGGTCACTTCAACAATTCCAATAATTACTTTTGCTCACAGAACTGGTACTAACAGCTTGGGGGAGTGTAAAAACACAGACTGATAATAATTCTACCACAGAAAACATTCCATATATTCCTTCTCTATTCCAAGACAAATATTATTTGGCATACCATAAGAGTACAAGGTTGACCTATTTCATGGCGAATAAGACATCTAAAGAATGTTTTTTTAAACCAATAACAACTGGTTACAGTCATAAATACACATGCAGAAAAGCACTGATTTTAATACTACTAAACGAGGAGCAATTGTCTAGAAATTCACAGTCTGTTGAAAGCATAGGAGGGCCTAGACTTGTCTTTCTCTGAACATTTTAGCAGATGCACCAACACCACCAGCACTTGTATTTATTATAAACAGTTATTTGGCTTTATTCCTTATTTTCCTTTTTAACATCACCCTTGAGAGAGAGAGTAAGCCATTCTCTAATTTGCTTCTACAGATGTACCTCAAGGTTAGCAAGTCTAGACTGGATGGATTATGCACTCTATCCATTAAATGGATTATACACTACATTCATTATATGGATTATGTAATATATTCATTAGATGGATTATGCACTGCATTAATTTAATGGATTATGCACTATATTCATTAGATGCATTATTCACTATATTCATTCGACAATATGATATTGTATTATCCTTCCCATTATGCATATCATTAACTTTGTGCTAAAGCTTTACTTGCAATATCGGAAAAAAAACATTTAAATGTAATTCCTTAATTTAAGCAAAATGTTTCAAACTTACATCACTCACTCACTTATACCTTTGCTTATTATATCCATTCTCAAAGGTGATAGCTTACAAAATGTTGCGCCCCCCTCTAACTTAAAAAAAATGAAATGTATAGCTCTCACGATGAAAATCAGTGTACCAGTAAGGGATTCAACCATAAAATTGTGCACTTCACATACTGTCAGCAATACAGCACACCAAAATCCAATTTATGTATCTTCCTCTTTAACTACATCACATAGGAACAAATAGCTCTTATAAATATGTGCATACCTTACTGCTATCTCATGCCTGTCCTTCAAATGTCATTGTTATATCTTGCTCACAGTGACATTAATAATATCTACTACTCTGTTTGTAATGTGATTTTATAAACAATTGTGCCTGAATGCTGTACAACTGAAATTTTCTTTGTTGATTCATAAGGGTAGGGTATTTCTAATCCCTGTTGTCTAATTGTAGCTCTTTTACTTATTCTACTGACTGCATCCTAGGCTACGCCTAAAAGTGATTAGTTGTTGATCTGCCATGGTAAACAAACATAATAAATAAACTAGCAAACAAAACCACTTCAGTTTGGGCAATGGAGCTCTAACTTAGGTAATATTGTTGATATTTCAAAGACTTTCATTATAGTATAACGTCAAAGCCTGACTTCTTAAATAGCCCATTATTGATTAAATAACACAACAATAAGTTATTTCTAACATTATTTTGTAATAACAGTATATGTGTCTTGAATGAAACCTGATGCCCTTTAAAACCCTTTATAAAGCCAATTACCCATTGTCTCTTAAAACTCAACATAATGAATTATACAGATAAAATGACTCATTGGTTATCCAGTCATTCACCAAACATAATGAGAAAACTCCACAGACACTGATCTTAAACATTATTTTAATTGCTCCACTCAGATGTTTATGTGTCCATCTGAACAAAATGCAAGCCATGGTGTTTTACTAAAAACATTTGCACTTTGACTGGAGCACATCCCTCCTCAAGAGCTATAACTAAAAAAAAAAAAAAAAACAATTTACATGTCTGGATATGTGGTTTGATCAATCTCTCACACCTGCTTTACATACTGAAAAACATGGTGCCAAAGGATGTACAATGTTTCTCATTATGGAGATTGGGTTTATACTAGGTAAAGAGATGCTTAGCCCCAAAATATGGGCTGCGTGTTTTCTGATTCTGTCAGTAACACAATCTAACAACAACAACAAAAAAGTCAGACTAAGAAAATCTCAAAGAAGGTCTTACATTCAGTAGGTTCCTAAGTTTATACTACGTAAGTGGTCGGGTGACCTTTAAGAATCTAGCCCGTGTAACCCTGCATTTAGTTCTCTCAATTTATCTAGGCCAAACTGCATACTCCAGGGATAAATTTCCAAATATCCATCCACTCCCTTAGACTAGTTTTGAGATCAGCTAAAGTATAGTATTGTCTGGGCAGAAGTAAAGTTCATTTTGTAGAGAGGACTACATTGGACAAATATCAGTTCCTCCAGCAAATCTTATTATTATTTTTTTTTACAATGGAGGATGAGATCATTAGGAAACGTGTTAGTGGAATTATCAATTTTTGAATGTGAAAGAGCTCTAACATAACAGGCCCCCCATAGCAGAAAAGCCTACAAAGCGGTCAATAAGAGAGAGAAAGAGAGAGAGAGAGAGCACATTTTTCTACATATTTGTTGACCAGGTAAGCCTAACGGACAAATTGTCCATTTTCAGGAGAATTCAGCAGCTCTGGAAGGTTAAGTGACTTATTCATAGTCACACATCAAGCAAATTAAGGTCAAAGGAATCAATCTCTGTACCTTGAAAATAGGAAGTAGCTCATTAACAGCTCAGAGATGTAGTCCTTTCCACTAAGTACTGGACCACATTCAGTCAATCTTGGTAGATTAGGGATTCCAGATCTGTAATCATTTTCATTGAGATGCATTGATTTTATTGATTTACTCAAGGTGTTTAGGGAAGTACACATGGAATGGGCATTGTATTCAGTGATAGACCTGATGAGAGAGGAGGAGAAGGAATAATAGATTTTGTGGATCTGGAGGATCTGCTGTGATTACCTAAGAAAGGCAAAAGGATTTGCTGCCTATGGTAGAAGTGTGATGGTCGAAGGATAACTCATTGTCAGCAAAGGTGAAAAGGCCCCTGATGCAGTATTAGTCTTACTGGGTGTACCATTAATGTGGTAAATAGTACAAGAGATCTGTTTCCTTAATAAACTTCAGGTTATGATCAGTAAATCAGGTAATGACCTGCCAAAGTAATTTTGTAGGACAGAGTTGTTAGCAAACATGCTCGTCCAAAGACCTTTGATGTCAACTTTAATGTCTGAATGGTAAGTGCCAATGAAGAGGTGTCCCTTGAAGCAGCTCTGTGATACACCAAAGATAATGATCTTTTGCAAAGACACTGCCACCAATCCTTATATTATGGGCTCTGTCAGTGACTGTTGGCTACTCAGTGTGCTACACAGGAGTTTATGTTTAGTTGTGTGAGCTTCTTTATAATTTCTGCATGGAGGATTGAACTGAAAGCCTTCAGAAGACTGTCATAAGTATGGGCAGATTGACCTTTGTCTATGGCTTTGGTAACCTTTTTGTAGATTTAGCAGGCAGTGCCTGAATCTGACAAATTCAGATTGATTAGGTCCCAGGGTTTGAAGGTAGCCAATGTCATTATTTATGAGGTTGTCTATAATATATATTCCATAACCTTTCAAATTATGCTTGTGAGGCAAATTGGTCTATAGATCTCATCAAATATAGTCTCCAAGCTTTGGGTATGTAACCAAATGGAGAGGATGAGGATAAAGGTGGGGTTGAAGGGGATGCAGAGGGGATCTAAAAGAATAAATAAAAAATAGACTGGCATGTTCTAGAGACAATAAAGCTAATATTTTGGGATCTGAACAGTGCAGAGAGGGCCTGATTAGGAGTTCATGTCTTCTGTAGCCTCCGCAGTTAGTGCACATGTCTAGAGAATGCAGAGTGAGGTAGGCAGGTGTTTGAATTCAGCAGTGTGTACCTAGCAGGAGTGTGTACAAAAAAGCAAATGGTAACGGGCAGGACTGACTGATTTAGCAGAAGTGATGTGTCCAATTCAACATAGTGGTAATATTTACAAAGTGATGGGGATACATTTTGAATAGTGAAAGGAAAGTATAAGAGCAAGTAGTCTTGGAGAAATCAGAGCTAAGTTTGTCTGTTAGTATATTGTTGATGGCCTCAAGGTTGGAATAGCAGCACCATTTGAAATTAACACAGTATAACATGGGTAGTTACTTTTGAGTTTGCTGATGTGATCAAAAATGCCTTTTCATATCTTTAGATGAGATGATAGCATGTAATTCAGTTTTCTATGCATTTTTTTATAATATATATGACAATTTTACCAATCAGATTATGACCCTTTTATTTAAAATAAAGATGATTCATTGCAGTGGCATATATATATATATATATATATATATATATATATATATATATATATATATATATATAATATATATTTCGGTTTAATATGTAAAATAACCAGGTGGTTTAGCTAAATATTATAGTAATCTGGGGACATTGCTTTAGTTGAATATACTTAACAGTTTATAATTATGCCACTTAAATCCACAGTATTGGGTTTAATAGGTGAACAAACCAGGTGGTTTAGCTAAATATTATAATAAGTCAGGGACATTGCATTAGTTGAATATGTTTATCAGTTTATAATAATTTCACGTAAATCCACAGTATTGGGTTTAAAGGGTGAGCTAACCAGGTGGTTTAGCTAAATATTATAGTAATTTGGGGACAATGCTTTAGTTGCATATGATTACCAGTTTATAATTATGTCACTTAAATCCACAGTATTGGGTTTAATAGGTGAACAAACCAGGTGGTTTAGTGAAATATTATAGGAATTTGGGGACATTGCTTTAGTTGCATATGCTTACCAATTTATAATTATGTCACCTAAATCCACAGTATTGGGTTTAATAGGTGAACTAACCAGGCGGGTTAGCTAAATATTATAGTAATTTGGGGACATTGCTTTAGTTGAATATGCTTACCAGTTTATAATTATATCACCTAAATCCACAGTATTGGGTTTAATAGGTGAACTAACCAGGTTGTTTAGTTAAATATTATAGTAATTTGGGGAAATTGCTTTAGTTGCATATACTTACCAGTTTATAATTATGTCACCTAAATCCACAGTATTGGGTTAAATAGGTGAACTAACCAGGTGGTTTAGCTAAATATTATAGTAATTTTGGGACAATGCTTTAGTTGAATTTGCTTACCAGTTTATAATTATGTCACCTAAATCCACAGTATTGGGTTTAATATGTGAACTAACCAGATGGTTTAGCTAAATATTATAGTAATTTGGGGACAATGCTTTAGTTGAATATACTTATCAGTTAATGATTTCACCTAAATTCACAGTATTGGTTTTAATAGGTGAACTAACCAGGTGGTTTAGCTAAATATTATAGTAATTTGGGGACATTGCTTTAGTTGAATATGCTTACAGTTTATGATTACGCCACCTTAATCCACAGTATTGGGTTTCAAAGGTGAACTAATCAGTTGGTTTTACTAAATATTATATCAATTTGGGGACATTACTGTAGTTGAATATGCTTACCAGTTTATAATTCTGTCACCTAAATCCAATGTATTGGGTTTTATAGGTGAACTAACCAGGAGGTTTAGCTAAATATTAAACTAATTTGGGGGCATTGTTTTTGTTAAATATGCTTACCAGTTTATAATTATGTAACCTAAATCCACAGTATTGGGATTAATAGGTGAACTAACTGGGTGGTTTAACTAAATATTAAACTAATTTGGGAACATTTAGTTGGAAATGCTTACCAGTTCATAGGTTCATAGGTTAGTACTAAGCTAACTGCCCTTGTGAGCCATTTTAAGCCTAGACAATTAACCCTTGTGAGATTCAAACCCTTAACCATTAGGCCACCCTCCCAACCCCTTATAATTATGTCATCTACATTCACAGTATTGGGTTTAATAGTTGAATTAACCAGGTGGTCCAGCTAAATATTATAGTAATTTGGGGATATTGCTTTAATTCAATATGCTTACCAGTTTAAATAATGTCAACTAAATCCACTGTATTTGGTTTAATATGTGAACTAACCAGGTGGCTTACCTAAATATTATCTTAAGTTGGTGATTTTGCTTTAGTTGAATAGGCTTACAAGTTTAGAAGTAGCCTAAATTATGTCAGCTAAATCCACAATATTGGGTATTACAGGTGAAATAACAAGGTGATTTAGATAAACATTATAGTAATTTGCAGACATTGCTTTAGTTGTTTATGCTTAGCAGTTTATAAATATGTCACCTAAATCTACAGTATTGGTTTTAATAGGTGAACTAACCAGGTGTTTAAGCTAAATATTATAATAAATTGGGGAAATTGCTTTAGTTGAATATACTTACCGATTTTTAATTATGTCACCTAAAATGACAGTATTGCATTTAATAGGTGAAATAACCAGGTGGTTAGGTAAATATTATAGTAATCTGGGGACATTGCTTTAGTTGAATACGGGTCCCCATTTAGAATTATGTAACATAAATCCACAGTATTGGGTTTAACAGGTGAACTTACCAGATGGTTTAACTAAATATTATACTAATTTGGGGAGATTGCTTTAGTTGCATATGCATACCAGTTTTTAGATATGTCACTTAAATCCACAGTATTTGGGGTAAGAGGTGAACTAACCAGGTGGTTTAGCTAAATATTATAGTAATTTGGGGATATTGCTTTATTTGAATTAGCTTACCAATTTATATTTATGTCATCTAAATCCACAATATTGGCTTAAATAGGTGAACTAACCTGTTGCTTTAGATAAATAATACAGTAATTGGTGACATTAATTTAGTATAATATGCTTACCAGTTTATAATTCTTTCACCACCAATCCACAGTATTGGGTTTAATAGTTGAACTAACCAGGTGGTTTAGCTAAATATTATAGTATTTTGGGGACATTGCTTTAGTTGAAAAGGCTTACCAGTTTATAGTTATGTCACCTAAATCCACAGTATTGGGTTTAATAGGTGAAGTAACCAGGTGGTTTATCTAAATATTAAAGTAATTAGGGGGGCATTGTTTTAGTTGAATATGCTTACCTGTTTTTGATTATGTAAGAAAGTACAAAGAATCCAAAGCAGTAAGGCAAACCAGTTCGCAAAGAAACCAGTAAACAAGCCACAGGACAACACTGAGTTTAATACAAGTAAAGCGCTTTTCGTCTGCTAAATGCGCAGACTTCTTCAGACAATGCACAAAATGTAACACAGTACCTATATAGTAATCAAACACCTCATTTAACAATCAATTAAATCAATCAATCAATTAGTTGCAATTAAAATTTAAAAGCATGACTTAAAAAGTAACAAAATGAGATAACAAGAAAAATAATAAAGCTAACCCCACTAAGCTAACATATTCTCATCCAAAAGTAAATATATGATATATAAATAGCAAAGTTTGAATTAAACACTGCCAATATTAAAAATGTTTAAGTAATGAATGCATATGTAGGTAAATATATATATATATATATATATATAATAGTATATGTTAATATAAACATAAAATGAAAGTGAGTCAAACAATAAGGAGCCTAAGTATTCTGACTTTCCTAATTGACCATATGGTTATGACTTGGTGGTGTAAGAGGGAAAGAAAAAAATATATAATAATAATAATAAACTTCACTAACCATTGGAGACATACACAGTGAATAATCAAAGATTTGAATTGCGTTGTAGATCTACTTGCAATACTCGGATGGTTGCATATTTGGCTCAGTGTCAAAAATGTGCAGGGTTTTATGTGGGAAAGACCGAGCGTAGATTACGAGACTGAGTTTATGAACATCAATACGCTATTAGTAAGGAGAAACAAGAAAACGCTCTAGCCAAGCATATTACTATGTATAATGATCATTCCTTTAAATTCATCGTGATAGATCAGATACCCAAAAACAAGAGAGGTGCTCCCCTACACTTATTACTAGAAGGGTTAGAATTAAGATGGCATATCAGACTTAATGCTTATGCATTACCTGGGTTGAATGACGGCTGCTCCATCAGCAGTTTGTTAAAACTGAGAAGTCTGTTGAGATAGGGTATGTCTCCAATGGTTAGTGAAGTTTATTATTATTATATATTTTTTCTTTCCCTCTTACACCACCAAGTCATAACCATATGGTCAATTAGGAAAGTCAGAATACTTAGGCTCCTTATTGTTTGACTCACTTTCATTTTATGTTTATATTAACATATACTATTATATATATATATTTTTACCTACATATGCATTCATTACTTAAACATTTTTAATATTGGCAGTGTTTAATTCAAACTTTGCTATTTATATATCATATATTTACTTTTGGATGAGAATATGTTAGCTTAGTGGGGTTAGCTTTATTATTTTTCTTGCTATCGCATTTTGTTACTTTTTAAGTCATGCTTTTAAATTTTAATTGCAACTAATTGATTGATTGATTTAATTGATTGTTAAATGAGGTGTTTGATTACTATATAGGTGCTGTGTTACATTTTGTGCATTGTCTGAAGAAGTCTGCGCATTTAGCAGACGAAAAGCGCTTTACTTGTATTAAACTCAGTGTTGTCCTGTGGCTTGTTTACTGGTTTCTTTGCGAACTGGTTTGCCTTACTGCTTTGGATTCTTCGTACTTTCTTGGTTTGTGTTTTTTACAATGACAGTGTTTTTGATTATGTCACCTAAATCCACAGTATTGGGTTTAATAGGTGAACTAACCCAGTTGTTTATCTAAATATTACTGTAATCTGGGGACATTGTTTAGCTGCATATGCTTACAGATTTATAATTATGCCACCTAAATCCACAGTATTGGGTTTAATATATGAACTAACCATCTGGTTTAACTAAATATTATAGTATTTTGGGGACATTTATTTAGTGGCATATGCCTACCAGTTTTAGTATGTCACCTATGTTCATACTATTGGGTTTAATAGGTGAACTAACCATGTGGTTTAGCTAAATATTGCAGTAACTTGGGGGCATTGTTTTAGTTGAATTAGCTTAGCAGTTTATAATTATGTCAAATAAAGCCACAATATTTGGTTTAATTGGGGAACTAACCAGTTGGTTTAGATAAATATTATAGTAATTTGCGAAGATTGCTTTAGTTGAATATGTTTACCAGTTTATAATGATGTCACCTAAACCCACTGTATTTGGTTAAATAGGTGAACTAACCAGGTGGTTTAGCTAAATATTATAGTAAATGGGGACATTGCTTTAGTATAATATGCTTACCACTTTATAATTATGTCACCAAAATCCACAGGTTTGGGTTCAATAGGTGAACTAACCAGGTGATTTAGCTAAATATTACAGCAATTTGGGGACATTTCTTTAGTTGAATACGCTTACGTAAGTTTATGATTATGTCACATTATTCCACAGTATTGGGTTTGATAAGTGAACTAACCAGTTGGTTTAGATCAATATTATAGTAATTTACAGTGATTGCTTTAGTTGAATATACTTACCAGTTTATAATTGCATCATCTAAATCCACAGTATTGGGTTTAATAGTTGAACTAACCAGGTGGTTTAGCTAAATATTATAGTAATTGGGAACATTGCTTTAGTTGAATGTGCTTACCAGTTTATAATTATTTAACCTAAATCCACCGTATTGTGTTTAATAGGTAAACTTTCCAGTTGGTATAGCTAAATAATATTGTAATTTGGGGTCTTTGCTGTAGTTGAATATGGCTACCAGTTTATAATTGTATCACCTAAATCCACAGTATTGGGTTTAATAGGTGAACTAACCAGGCGGTTTAGCTAAATATTCTAGTAATTTGGGGACATTGCTTTAATTGAATATGCTTACCAGTTTAAATTATGTCAGCTAAATCCAAAGTATTGAGTTTAATAGGTGAACTAACCAGGTGGTTCAGCTAAATATTATAGTAATTTGGGGACATTGCTTTAGTTGAATATGCTTACCAGTTTAGGATTATCTTACCTAAATCCGCATTATTTGGTTAAATAGGTGAACTAATGAGGTGGTTATGTTAAATAATATAGTAATTTGGGGACATCTCTTTAGTTCAATATGCTTACCAGATTTAATTATGTCACTTAAATCCACAGTATTTGGTTTAATTTGTGAACGAATCAGGTGACTTAGCTAAATATTATAGTAACTCTGGGATATTGCTTTAGTTGAATATGCTTACGAGTTTATAAGTAGCCTAAATTATGTCTCTTAAATCCACAATATTGAGTTTAATTGGTGAACTAACCAGGTGGTTTAGCTAAATATTATAGTAATTTCCGGACATTGCTTTAGTTGAATATGCTAATCCATTTATAATTATGTCACCTAAATTCACAGTATTAGGTTTAAGAGGTGAACTAACCAGGTGGTTTAGCTAAATATTATAGTAATTTCTGGACATTGCTTTCGTAGGATATACTTACCAGTTTATAATAATGTCATCTAAATCCACAGTAATGGCTTTAATAATGGAACTAACCAGTTGGTTTAGATAAATATTAGAGAAATTTGTGGACATTGCTTTAGTTGAATTTGCTAACCAGTTTATAATTATGTTACCTAATTCCACAGTATTACATTTAAAAGGTGAAATAACTAGGTGGTTTAGCTAAATATCATAATAATTTGGGGACATTATTTTAGTTGAATATACTTACTAGTTTATAAT
Organism: Protopterus annectens; assembly: GCF_019279795.1. Lineage (NCBI taxonomy): Eukaryota > Metazoa > Chordata > Ceratodontiformes > Protopteridae > Protopterus > Protopterus annectens. The sequence continues at coordinate 206,038,316 of NC_056751.1, forward strand.
TATGTCATCTAAATCCAAAGTATTGGGTTTAATATGGGAAATAAACAGGCGGTTTGGCTAATTGAATATGCTTACTAGTTTATGATTTTATCAACTAATTCCACAGTATTGGGTTTTATATCTGAACTAACCAGTTGGTTTAGCTAAATATTCTATTAATTTGGGCACATTGCTATAGTTGAATATGATTATTAGCTTATAAGTATGTCACCTAAATCCACAGTATTGGGTTTAGTAGGTGAACTAACCAGGTGGTTAGGTTAAATATTATAGTAATTTGGGGACATTGCTTTAGTTGAATATGCTTACCCATTTATAATTATGTCAATAAAACCACAGTATTGGGTTTAATAGATGAACTAACCAGGTGGTTTAGCTAAATATTATAGTAATTTGGGGACATTGCTTTAGTTGCATATGCTTAGCAGTTTATAATTATGTCACCTAAATCCATAGTATTGGGTTTAATATATGAACTAACCATGGAGTTTAGCTAAATAGTACAGTAATTTGGGAACATTGCTTTAGTTGCTTAGGCGTACCAGTTTTTTGTTATGTCACCTAAATCCACAATATTGGGTTTAATAGATGAAATAACCAGTTGGTTTAGATAAATATTATAGTAATTTGTGGAGATTGCTTTAGTTGAATATGCTTGCCGGTTTATAATTATTTCACCTAAATCCACAGTATTGTGTTTATTAGGTGGACTAACCAGGTGGTTTAGCTAAAAATTATAGTAATTTTGGGACATTGATGTAGTTGAATATGCCTTCCAGTTTATAATTATGTCACCTAAATCCACAATAATGGGTTTTTCCAACTTTTTTTACAACATTTTTACAACTACAATCCACTCTGCTACAGGCCCCATGAAGGAGCTCAGTGTCTCTCCAACCTACCACCACTCTTAAGTATTCAACTGCGGTACCACCTTTGTCATTCTTATAAGAAAAGCGCAGTCCGGGTCTGAACTATCTGCAAACAGCTAAAGTTAACTTTGAACCTAACAAAAGTCAAGTATTCAACTGTGGTACCACCTTTGTCATTCTTATAAGAAAAGCGCAGTCCGGGTCCGAACTGTCTGCAAACAGCTAAAGTTAACTTTGAACCTAACACCACTCTTAAGTATTCAACTGTGGTACCACCTTTGTCATTCTTATAAGAAAAGCACAGACTGGGTCTGAACTGTCTGCAAACAGCTAAAGTTAACTTTGAACCTAACACCAGTCAAGTATTCAACTGCGGAACCACCTTTGTCATTCTTATAAGAAAAGCGCAGTCCAGGTCTGAACTGTCTGCAAACAGCTAAAGTTAACTTTGAACCTAACACCACTCTTAAGTGTTCAACTGCGGTACCACCTTTGTCATTCTTATAAGAAAAGCGCAGTCCGGGTCTGAACTATCTGCAAACAGCTAAAGTTAACTTTGAACCTAACAAAAGTCAAGTATTCAACTGCGGTACCACCTTTGTCATTCTTATAAGAAAAGCGCAGTCCGGGTCCGAACTGTCTGCAAACAGCTAAAGTTAACTTTGAACCTAACACCACTCTTAAGTATTCAACTGTGGTACCACCTTTGTCATTCTTATAAGAAAAGCACAGACTGGGTCTGAACTGTCTGCAAACAGCTAAAGTTAACTTTGAACCTAACACCAGTCAAGTATTCAACTGCGGAACCACCTTTGTCATTCTTATAAGAAAAGCGCAGTCCAGGTCTGAACTGTCTGCAAACAGCTAAAGTTAACTTTGAACCTAACACCACTCTTAAGTGTTCAACTGCGGTACCACCTTTGTCATTCTTATAAGAAAAGTGCAGTCCGGGTCTGAACTGTCTGCAAACAGCTAAAGTTAACTTTGAACCTAACACCACTCTTAAGTATTCAACTGTGGTACCACCTTTGTCATTCTTATAAGAAAAGCACACTCTGGGTCTGAACTGTCTGTAAACAGCTAAAGTTAACTTTGAGTATGTGTCTACCTGTTTGAGCCAATATTAATTTTCCCCTGGAGAGCACTCTGCTTTGGCTTGTAAGCAGCCCCCCCCCCCTCCCCACACACACACTCATCTTCCACTTTCTCTCTTATTCCCTTCTATTAGCAAATAGTATCTATAACTGATCAATACTGTGTGTTTGTTAATTTAAACTGAGACCACAGTAGCATACTGATACAAGGTTATCCTGTTTTTCCACCTGGCAAATGGTTAAGAAATGGCTTACAGTTTCAGAACAGTCCTTTGTCAATTGTGATTGTTTCTTAAACACAAACTTGTCTTTGCTTTGGCTCATTAGCAGCAGTACAAAGAACTGCCTGCTCACACCCTTGTTCTCCCCTTCCCCCTCCCTGTTTATCACCTTAAGACAATCCCAAACTTAATAAATATTACCTGTGGCAGGCACCATTTTTACAACTACAACCACCCTTGTCACTATCAAATGTTAATTTATCAGTTAACTCTGTTACCTGATTGTTTCCAGCCCCCTCATAAGAGCAGCTAACAGGGTCTCTATCTGCTTCGCTCCCCACCCTGCCCCCTATTCCCTCCCACCCCCAGTTGTCCCACCTTTATTACACTCACAAACCCTTCCCATCTTTTCAGTAGCCAACCACAGCACTAACCCAACACTACCTCCTCCATCTTCCCACTACTATCACACCTCCTCAACTAACATGTACAAGCATACCTTACCTATGCTCACAGCATGCATTCTCCTTGCATATCTTGCATCCTACCAAAGCTCCATCATTCCCCCACTCAACCACTACCACTGTTCTACTACTCACACCACCACTCATGTCTCACCCTCACTCAGCTCCCCTCCCACCAACTCAAGAAACATCCCTATGCACCCCCCACATATTCTACCAATTATATTACTCAAGCATAAAGCATCCCTACAACTTTACACAGTAACCCTCCCACCATACATATTACCCAAAGAGCACACTCATAAAGTTTCCCTTATAAACAAACACATTCAAAAACTGAGAAAACTAATAACCTCATGCATATCTAAACTAGCCTTAAGTGGAGATATCCACCCCAACCCTGGCCCTACCATCTCCAACCCCAATCGTCATAATCAGACTAGAAACCACAACTTCTCCCATATTACAGCCAATAGAAAGCCAAGTGACTTCCTTCTACTAAGCCTAAATATTAGAAGTATATCCAACAAAGTCCATGAACTCCATGCCACCATAGACTTGTACTCCCCAGATATAGTCATTCAGACAGAAACCTGGCTAAAACCTCACATTACCAGTGAGCAAATACTCCCCACAGGTTATGGCATACTAAGAGTAGACCAGCTAAACAAGAAAGGAGGCGGTGTAGCTATAATATTTAAACAGCATCTAAACATCCAGATCTTAAAATCATCAGCTCCACAAATAGGCAATGAAGAAATAATATATACCAACCTCAAAATAAACCAAAACAAAACCATCAACATAATTGGATGCTACTTCCCACCTGGAAAAAACATCCCTCCACTAGAAAACCTCCTCAGCTGGTCTACCCACCATCTCCCCCAAGAAACTATCATTTAGGTGATTTCAATAATGACTGGCAATCCTGTTCTGGCAACCATCCAACCCATCATGTAAACCTTCATGGTTTCACCCAACTAGTCCAGTTGCCAACCAGGATAAATAAAAACTCCAGCAAGCACAATACCCTGGACTGGATACTAGTCAGTAAGAGCCCGCAGTCATATATAACATGCTGCTTATCAGATAGCCTCAGAGATCACTCCCCAACATTCCTACTCAAAAAAATACCTATACCATGCTAAACCTGTCATCTACCATCAAATACGTAAAAAACTAAACTTTAACCCACTCACATTCATCTCATCCCTCAAAGAATGTAACTGGCATCCTCTAAAGTACCTCAGCCTTGATGAAGCAGTTGAATTTTTTAATACTACCTTCCTGAGCATCCTTTATTACCATGCCCCCATAAGACTTTCCAAAATCAAAGCACAGCCCTCCCCATGGCTACAGAAAACCACTAAGACAGAAATGAAAAACAGGGATAAAGCCTGGGAGCACTGGTGCAAAACCAAATCCCCCTCAACTAGACAGAAATTCCTAGAACTATGCAATAGAGTCAAAAAGCTAATAAAACAGAACAAATTCCAGTACTACCAGTCTGCCCTAGACTCCTCTCAACACAGCCCCAAACAATTCTGGTCCTCCATAAACTCCATCCTCCACCCAGGTAACGTCAGTACCCCTCCTACTAACATCCCTCACTCCTCAGAAAATATTGCTACCTCATTCAACACACACTTCACACAAACCATATTATCACTAGCTAAACAACACAACCCCCCTCCCCTCCAACCCACACCTTCAACTAGTAATCTCTCCACTGCCTTCTCTTTTTCTCCTGTATCTACCTCCAACATAAAAAAAACTCTTAACTAAACTTAAGCCCACCAGATTAGCAGCAGACAACCTCCCAAGTGAATACCTACAAATCGCAGCTGATGCTCTGGCCTACCCAGTATCCATCTTGATTACCTGATCTCTGTCAGAAAGTTACATTCCCACACTGTGGAAAGTATCACATATAATTCCCCTCCACAAAGGTGGACCCTCCACAGAACTAACCAATTACCGCCCCATAGCTATTCTCTCTCCACTCTCCAAATTACTAGAGAGATGCATACACTCTCAGGTCTCAGACTACCTCCTTACTAACAACCGCCTTTCCAATACTCAGCATGGTTTCTGACCAAACCATAGCACCACCACTGCCTTACTCTCCTTTACTAACACTATCCTTCAGCATAAAAACAATGGCTATCTCTCCTCTGCTACTTTCCTAGACCTATCTAAAGCATTCAACATGGTCCCACACAAACAACTTATCTCTGTCCTCAATAACCTATCTTTCTCACAATCGGTCACCAACTGGTTTCAGAGTTACCTATCTGACCGCCAACAATCTGTTGTATGGCAGAATGACATATCTCCCCAACTACCTGTCTCCATAGGGGTTCCCCAAGGATCCATCCTTGGACCCCTACTCTTCTCTGTTTTCACCAATAATCTAGCCTCTGCCACCAAACATGGCACACTCATACAATATGCAGATGACTCAACCATCATCTGCTCAGCCCAGTCCCTACCCAAACTGCAAAAAGTCACACAGGCCTTTTCCTCTGTTGAAACGTGGTTATCTGATGACCAATTAATACTCAACCCAAACAAAACTAAACTACTCATCTTCCAACCCACCAAACATACTCAAAACAGCTCTCACTTTATCATCACAGCAAAAGACAACACCACTATATACCCAACTGAACACACCAAATTGCTAGGAGTAGAAATAGACAATAAACTAAAATTTGGCATTCACATATCCTTGACCATAAAAAAAGTCCACAATAAACTAGGAGCGCTATACAGAAATAAGCAACTTCTCACCAAAGCAGCAAAGATTTCAATAGCAAATTCCCACCTTATCTCCACCCTGCTTTATGACTGTCCAATATATACCAACCTAAGGCAATGCGATTTAAACAAGCTAGAGACCTGCTACAACAAAATCGCCAAATTCCCCACAAGGGCATCTTACCGTAGTCACCACTGTCTCACTTGCTGAACTGGGTTGGCTTGAACTCCCTCACCTCCTTCAATGGTATCAACTCTCACTTGCCCACAAACTAGTAAATCATCCACTAAATGTCCCATCCCTCCAGAATCTGCTCCAACCCTATCGCACCACCAGACCACTAAGATCCAGCAACAAAAATCACTTGCAGATCACTAAAGCCAATAACTCTGCTGGTGAAGCACTATTCTCTTGCACCATAGCCAAATTATGGAACTCCCTCCCACCCACAATTACCTCCATACCATCATGCCCCCACTTCAAAACTTTACTAACAGTGCACCTAAAAACATGCTGGCTATGCCCTTGCAATTCCCACTCTAATATCACCCTCCCCATCCAACCACTACCTTTCTTTCCACTCCACTAACTACCTTGATTATAGCAAGCTCAGATATTCATAAGCCAGTTCTTATTATACAGCAGGAACTTCTTCTTGTAACATTTGTTAATGTCTGTTATGTACTTCACAGATAAAGATTCTAGTTTTCTACTGATGTACTATGTTCTTCATCTGTAAATATGTTGTAAGTAATTGCTATGTAAATTGTTAATCACTATGTAATCTAATGTAACTACTGTCTGTTTATTTTAACTGTGGAGCTTTTCTCCCCGGGCCTCTGCTGAAAATGGACCTACGTCCAGTCGGACACTCCCAGTCAACAAATATAAATAAATAAATAAATAAAAATAGATGAACTAACCAGTTGGTTTAACTAAATATTATAGTAATTTGGGGACATCGCTTCAACTGAATATGCTTACCACGTTATAATTATGTCACCTTAATCCACAGTATTGGGTTTAATAAGTGAACTAACAAGGTGGTTTAGCTAAATATTACAGTAATTTCCGGACATTACTTTAGTTGAATATGCTAACCCATTGATAATTATGTCACCTAAATCCACAGTATTAGGTTTAAAAGTTGAACTAACCAGGTGGTTTTGCTAAAAATTATAGTAATTTGGGGACATTGCTGTAGTTTAATATGCCTTCCAGTTTATAATTATGTCAACTAAATCCACAGTAATGGATTTAATAGGTGAACAAACCAGTTGGTTTTGCTAAATATTAAAATAATTTGGGGAAATTGCTTTAGTTGGATATGCTTACCCATTAATAATTATGTTACCTAAATCCATAGTATTGGGTTTAATATCTGAACTAACCAGGTAGTTTAGCAAAATATTATAGTAATTTGGGGACATGGCTTTAGTTGAACATGCTTTCCAGTTTAAAATTATGTCACCTAAATACACAGTATTGGGTTTAATAGGTGAATTAACCTGGTGGTTTAGCTAAGTATTATAGTAAATTGGGAATATTGCTTTAGTTGAATTAGGTTACCAGTTTATTTATTGTATATTTCAACTAAACATTATACTAATTTCGGGAGATTGCTTTAGTTGAATATGTTTAACAGTTTATAATTATGTCACCTAAATCCACAGTATCGGGTTTAATAGGATAACTAATCATGTGGTTTAGCTAAATATTATAGTAATTTGGTGACATTGCTTTAGTTGCATATACTTACCAGTTTATAATTATGTCACCTAAATCCACAGTATTGGGTTTAATATATGAACTAATTATGTAGTTTAGCTAAATAGTATAGTAATTTGGGGACATTGCATTAGTTGCATATGCATACCACTTTTTAGTTATGTCACCTAAATCCACAATATTGGGTTTAATAGGTGAACTAACCAGTTGATTTACATACATATTATAGTAATTTGGGGAGATTACTTTAGTTGAATATGCTTACCAGTTTATAATTACCCCACCTAAATCCACAGTATTGGGTTTAATAGGTGAACTAATCACGTGGCTTAGCTAAATATTATAGTAATTTGGGGGTATTGCTTTAGTTAAATATGCTTACCAGTTTATAATTATGTCACCTAATCCACAGAATTGGGCTTAATAGGTGGAGTAACCAGGTGGTTTATCTAAATATTATAGAAATTTGGGGACATTGCTTTAGTTGCATATGCTTTCCGGTTTATGATTATGTCACCTAAATCCACAGTATTGTGTTTAATAGTTGAACTAACCAGTTGGTTTAGCTAAATATTGTAGTAATTTGGGGACATTGCTGTAGTTAAATATGCCTAGCAGTTTATAATTATGTCAACTAAATCCACAGTCACGGGTTTAATAGGTGAACTAACCAGGTGGTTTTGCTAAATATTATAGTATGTTAGGGACATTGCTTTAGTTGGATATGCTTTCCCGTTCATAATTATGTCACATAAATCCACAGTATTGGGTTTAATATGTGAACTAACCAGGTGGTTTTAGCTAAATATTATAGTCATTTGGGGACATTTCTTTAGTTGAATATGTGTACCTGTTTTTTATGTCCCCTAAATCCACAGTATTGGATTTAATAGGTGAACTTACCAGGTATTTTAGCTAAATATTAGCGTATTTTGGGGATATTGCTTTAGTTGAATTAGCTTACCACTTTATAATTATGTCACGTAAATCCACAATATTGGGTTTAATAGGTGAACTATCCAGTTGGTTTAGACAAATATTATAGTAATTGACGACATTGCTTTAGTAGAATATGCTTATCAGTTTACCATAATTATTTCACCATCAATCCACAGTACTGGTTTTAATAAATGAACTAACCATGTCATTCATCTAAATATTATAGAAATTCGGGGACATTGCTTTAGTTGAATATGCTTATCAGTTTATAATTATGTCAGCAAAATCCACAGTATTGGGTTTAATAGGTGAACTTACCAGGTAAATTAGCTAAATATTATAGTAGTTTGGGGACATTGCTTTAGTTGAATATGCTTACCAGTTAATTATTTCAATTAAATTCACAGTATTGGGTTTAATAGGTGAACTAACCAGGTTGTTTATTTAAATATTACTGTAATCTGGGGACATTGCTTTAGTTGCATATGCTTACATGTTTATAATTATGTCACCTAAATCCACATTATTGGGTTTAATATATGAACTAACCATGTGGTTTAGCTAATTATTATAGTAATATGGGGAAATTGCTTTAGTTCCATATGCCTACCAGCTTTTAGTATGTCACTTAAATTCACAGTATTGGGTTTAATAGGTTCATAGGCTCATAGGTTTATACTAGGCTATCTGCCCTAAGGCATTTATAAGCCTAGCCCAGAGTTTTTGTGGCTTACGCCACCCCGTATGTTAAAAAATACTGTGCCCATTAGTTTGTTGTGTCTCTGTCCAGCAGTGACACAGAGATGATTCCCGGGGTAAACCTACGATCTCCCATCCACCGGTCAAGATTTCTCTTGAACAGAGCCAGCGAGGTGCTCTGCCTCACATGGACGGGGATTTTATTCCACAACATAGGGAGTCTCTGGGTGACAAATCTATCCCTTCAGCATGTCCTATTTATATCCGTGCTAAGGTTTAAGTCGCTTGCACTAGTGGATCTGGTAGATTTGGATTTTTTGAGGTGGAGCATGTCCATTAATTCCGGGTTGGACATGGCCTTGTATGTCAGGCACATGTCACCTCTGAGCAGACGGTATGCGACTGAATAGAGCTGGAGTTTCTTCAGTCTGGCAGCATATGACAGATTTTGGAGTCCCTTTATCCTTTTGGTGAGGATCTTTTGGGGTCTCTCCAATTGCTGCAGGTGTTGGGTGAGATACATCCCGAATGGGGCATTGTACTCTATCATTGGTCTGATAAGTGAAGAGTACAGGGGAACAATGACCTCACTTGATCTGGATGTGAATCCCTTCATGATCAGGTGGGCAATGTAGAAGGTTTTTCTAACCACTTTAGCAATGTGAGTGTCAAAAGAAAGGCCACTGTCAACCTGGGTCCCCAGGTCCCTGATAACCTTTTCTGTGCTTAGTGGATTGCCACCTATATGATAGCTTGGGGTTACCTTGTTTTTCCCGAAGGGTATGACTGTACATTTTTTGGCATTTAACTTCAGGCCATGGCTCTGGCACCAGCTATCAGTTTCCGTGAGACCCCTCTGAAGGATATCTGTGTCCGATGTACTTTCCACTATGGCTCCCAGTTTGCAGTCATCTGCAAACTTTGTCAGCCATAGTCCTCCTATGTTAGCCTGTACTTCTGAGAAGTAGATGCCAAACAACAGGGGGCCAAGGACTGAGCCCTGTGGGACACCACTTGTGACCGGCTTGGAGTCTGACATGGCGCCAGCTACTCTAACCCTGTGGGTTCTGTCCTTTAGCCAGTTTGCAACTTTGTGACATATGGGTTTACATTTAAGCTGGTAAGTTTCTCTATAATACCCGAGTGGGGTATTGTGTCGAAAGCTTTTGCAAGGTCAAGGTAGGCTGTATGGACTGCCTTTCCCTCATCAATGGCCTTGGTGACTGTTTTGAAGAAGTCGACCAAGTTCAAAAGGCATGATCTGCCCTTGACAAAGCCAAACTGGGTTGGGGCCAATATCTGCAAGTCCCCTATGTCTTTGTTTATGAGTTCCATTATGATCCTCTCCATAGCTTTGCAGACCAGGCTTGTTAAGCTTATGGGCGGTAATTACCAGGGTCCGTAGAGGCACCGCCTTTGTGGAGTGGGACCACAGTTGCCGTACGCCACTCCTTGGGCACGTATCCTGTGGTAAGGCTAAGATTAAACAGCTGCCTTATGTGCGGGTTTAGTTCCTCATTGAGTTCATGTAGCACACAGCCGGGGACACCATCCGGTCCCATTGATGCTGTGTTTTTAGCTTTAGAGAGAGTAGCTTTCACCTGCGCATTGGAGATGTCTGGGAGGCTGCACTCCGCTGGGATAGTTATCTCTCCTTTTGGGGGCGAGATGGAGGTGAAGTTTGCACTGAACCTGTCTGCCAGTATGTTGGCAATGTCTGTGGGTTCAGTGATTTTTGTATCATTTTGGACTAATTCTGAGCATATCTGGGAGTTTCCACCCAGGTTTCTAACATAGCTGAAGAAGGCCTTATGATTGTCTTTTGAATCTATGGCAATTTTTCTCTCAAAGTTGGCCTTGGATGATTTTATGAGTGCTCGTATTTTTTTACTAATAATGATCAAAGGTGTCTTCTCTTTTATGGATTTTGCTCTATCATGTAACAGCTTTCTCCTCCTATTGTAAAGTTTGTTTATGGCTGGGGTCCACCAGACTGGACATTTGCCCTTGGTGGAAAGAGTCTTGGTTTTATTAGGGATTGCCTGATCCATGCAGTCCTGGAGGTGTTCGTAGAAGGCATTTGTAAGGGCTTCCGCAGCTTGGGTTGTGGTTTCCACTGGCTCGGGGGCCTTGAAGGATACCACACCAGTCTTGAGTAGTGTGAAGTTTGCTTTAGAGAAGTTCTTCACTGTGGTCTTTTTGTTTGGGGTGGGGCGGGATGTGGATATCCAGTGAGATTAGTTTATGATCTGATCTCACCAATGAGGGATATACTTCTGGTGTGGAGCATTTTGTCCCCATGTTTGTGATGATGAGATCTAGTATATTTTCTCCTCTTGTGGGAACGGTGACTAGTTGTTCCATGGCATTTGAATTTATGAACTCCAGGAACCTTTGGGCTAGAAAGTTTGGGCTTGAGTAATGTTCCCAGTCTATATTCGGGTAGTTGAAGTCACCCAATATAATGGTGTTTGGAGATACATTTCTACCCTCCAGTGTCTTCAGGAAGGCTGTGTGGGGTTCCTGAGTTTGAGAGGGTGGCCTGTAGCATGCTACAAATTGTAGAGCAGTTTTGCCTATGGTTAATTGCACCTGGATGGTTTCCGATGCTTCGTGCGTTGCTACCAACCTGGAGGTGTGGGTATCCTTGATGAATATGGATACACCCCCTCCTTTTGTGGTGTGGTCCGGGTTTTGGGGCCGGAACACATGGTATGAGGTAAAACCTGATAGTGCCGGGGTGCTCTCAGGAGCCTTGAACCAGGTTTCAGTCACAGCACAGACATCGATGTTCTCCATACTGAGAAGGGCCTCGAGTGCATGCATTTTGAGATTTAGACTTCTGGCATTGAGCAGCATTACCCTTAGTTTCTTCCCATTTTTGTTTTCTAGGGTGGTAGGTTTAGAATTTGAGCCTTGCCTAAAAAGGCACTATGGGGTGGCAAGAGCCTTAGCCAATATCCAGAATCCCAGGGTGACAGGTGCAAGCCGCCCTCATGGAAGCAGCGTGGCTTGTCAAGCATGTCATCCCAGGCAGACAGACACTGGATCCCCTTTGAATGACACCAGAAATTAAGCTAATTGTTAAAGCTGATCATCTTGTCTCTATGTTGTGGCATCATTCTTGGTGAAGGAAGGATGCTGCTCAGGGTCAGGGTCATACCTGCCTGGGCTACATAGTCAGAGAGCTCCTCTATGTCTCTTTTCATGTAGTCCAGGGAGGTACGTCTCAGGTCGTTCACACCAGCATGGACAATGACTGTGTCATATTTGTACTTGCTGTGGAGTGACCCGAGTGCTTGTGTTATGTGGTGGATTCTAGCGCCTGATAGGCAGCTTACTGTGACCCTCTCCTTGTTCAGCCTGGTGAGTGGGACGTCAGTGTGTCTGACTATGGAGTCACCTATGACAAGTATCTTTGGTGTTGTATTTGGCCTTAAGGGCTGTGACTGCTTTGCACATTTATTTTGTGTTTTATGTGTTGCCTGTGGTGTGTCATGAGGTGGTGGTTGCTTGGGTGTCTGCTTTGGAGGCCTCTGCTGTTTAGGTAAATTTTTGCTCAGAGCCTCCAAGTATGTCTTTGTGTGGTTATGTGTTTGATTCATTGTTGTGATAGCTTTATGTGAGACTGGTTTTGTGGTATGTGTAGTTGCCTTCTCCTCCTGTCTGGTCTTGCCAGTCCTGAGTTGAGAGAGCTCAGCCTCCAGTTTGGCTAAATAGCTGCATCTCTCGCAAGTATTTGTGTTATGTGGGAGGAGGAGAGGGTTGTCTGTGTACATGAGGCAATTGTAACATTGCCTCAATATTCCTAGATTCACCAACTGGACAGGAGAGGACGCCAGCATCTGGCCCTTCGACATGCTAGAGAAATTAAGAAGTTTGGGGTGTAACTGAATGAGAGAGGACTTAGTAAGCTAGTGGGTACTCCTGGGGGGGGTTCGCTAGTGAGGGACTTTGTATAATACAGAAGTGCTAAGCCTGAAAAGAAGATGCTTTTAAGACAAGTGCTGAGCTTTTTTTTTTTGGAGGAAAAAAAAAAAAAAAAAGCTTTTTAGGAACAAGTGCTGCGCTTTTTAGTTAAGAGATATACTGTTTAGATTACTAGTAGAGCAGTTCTAAGGGAAAAAATGAAGAACAGACTTTATGGAGCCAGAAAAAGTTTAACCTTGTTAAACCGGCGCTGCCCGATGCTGCTCTAGTGGCAACTCCGCGCTAAAGCATGCTTGATCGAAGGGGCTGGAAAGAGCCAGGAATTGACCCAATACGGCCAATAAAACTACAGTTTCAAGTCAGTAACCACTCCCACGGGGGGCAGGGGAGCTGCTCAATGTTTTTCACTGCCACTGATCAACAGAGAGACTTTCCCTTAGCCCAAGCAAAAATGGCCTCACAGAAACTTACAAACAGTTCAGGAACAGCAAGCCTGTAACTGAACTTTTTTAAATCTCAGAAAAGTGGGAAAAAAGTAAGATTTTTTTTTTGTTTTTGTTTTTTTCAGAGATAGCAGAGGTTCACAAGTGATATCAAGTTATAACAGTGCAGTAAATGACCCCACACAAGAGTGCTAGGTCAAAGACAGAAAATATGCAAGTTTTGAGAAAAAACGAGGTGAACTAACCATGTGGTTTAGCTAAATATTGCAGTAACTTGGGGACATTGCTTTAGTTGAATTAGCTTACCAGTTTATAATTATGTAACCTAAATCCACAATATTTGGTGTAATAGGTGAACTAACCAGTTGGTTTAGATAAATATTATAGTAATTTGCAAAGATTGCTTTAGTTGAATAAGCTTACCAGTTTATAATGACATCACCTAAACCCACAGTAGTTGGTTTATTAGATGAACTAACCAGGTGGTTTAGCTAAATATTATATTAATTGGGGACATTGCTTTAATTGAACATGATTACCAGTTTATAATTATGTCACATTAATCCACAGTATCGGGTTTAATAGGTGAAGTAAACAAGTGGTTTAGCAAAATATTATAGTAATTTGGGGACATTTCTTTAGTTCAGTATGCTTACCAGATTTAATTATGCCACCTAAATCCACAGTATTTGGTTTAATAGGTGAACTAACCAGATTACTTAGCTAAATATTATAGTAACTTGGGGATATTGCTTTAGTTGAATATGCTTAGGAGTTTATATGTAGCCTTAATTATTTCACCTAAATCCACAGTATTGAGTTTAATAGGTGAAGTAACCAGGTGGTTTAGCTAAGTATTATAGTAATTTCCGGACATTGCTTTAGTGAATATGCTTACCCATTTATAATTATGTAAACTAAATCCACAGTATTAGGCTTAATAGGTGAACTAACCAGGTGGTTTAGCTAAAGATTATAGTAATTTGGGGACATTGCTTTAGTAGGATGTGCTTACCAGTTTATAATTATGTCATCTAAATCCACTGTATTGGCTTTAATAGGGGAACTAACCAGTAGGTTTAGATAAATATTAGAGTGATTTGCGGACATTGCTTTAGTTGAATTTGAAAACAAGTTTATAATTATGTCACCTAATTCCACAGTATTACGTTTAATAGGTGAAATAACTAGATGGTTTAGCTAAATATTATACTAATTTGGGGATATTATTTTAGTTGAATATGCTTACCAGTTTATAATTATGTCACCTAAATCCACAGTATTGGGTGTGATAGGGGAAATAACCAGGTGGTTTATCTAAATATTACAATAATTTGGGGGCATTGCTTTAGTTGAATATGCTTACTAGTTTATGATTATGTCACCTAATACCACAGTATTGGGTTTTATATGTGAACTAACCAGGTGGTTTAGATAAATATTATATTAATTTGGGGACATTGCTTTAGTTGAATATGCTTACCCATTTATAACTATGTCACCTAAATTCACAGAATTGGTTTTAACAGGTGAATTAACCAGTTAGTTTAACTAAATATTATAGTAATTATTGGACATTGCATTTGTTGAAAATACTTACCAGTATAAAATTATGTCACCTAAATCCACAGTATTGGGTTTAATACAAGAACAAACCAGGTGGTTTAGCTACATATTATATGAGATGCAGGCGTGGTCGCACAGTATGCGTAGAGCGTATCAATCAACAACAGTCTGTGTAACACACAAATACACTAATACGCTAGCTGCGTACAGATAGAGTTACCAGTTAGTCAGTATCACCGTAAAAAGCAAAAGTATACCAAGTACTGTATCAGGCTTCCGTGGAACAATGGCTTGAAAACTCTTCAGCACCTCAAGTGTTCAACGGGACATATCCAAAGTCGTATAACAAAGAAAGCAAGTAAATGCAATGCAGGCTTGATATTCAACGCCAGTATGCGAGTCAGTGCATACAAAAATAAGCTATCTTCTTGTAGATGGAGTCAACAGTTAATTCAAATAAAGTACCTGATTCAAGAGCAAAGCTTCAGAGGAACAATAGCTTGGAAACCTTCAATGACAAACCAAGTGTTCAACAGAGTATATCCAAGGTAGTTTATTCATATAAAAATCGGCAAGCGCTTTCAACTAGGTCTTCATCAGGCCGTTAAACAATTTAGACTGACAAAGCACTCATATTTATAACAAAACATCACAGTAGCAACGATGTCATTTCCTGTTAAAATTTTAAACTGACAGAGCATCACAGTAATGAAAATGCCATTTCCTGTTACTACTAATTCAAAGTCTAAAAACATTTTAAATAGAAAATGTATATAAAAAGGTATATATAAAAAGATATGTAGTGATAGTTGCACGCAAAAGCTGACTGTATGTAGTTCCAAGACAAAACACTGTCATTGTACAAAAAACATATAATTGCATACACAATAAAATAAAATTACTGCTAAGAAATGTATCTAATTTATTAAAATTATTGTTAGTGAAAGCACTTATGCATTAGAAATCCATTCAAGATGCCACAATAAATAAAAAACTACTAATATTTGTATCATGGTGTAAACTCTCATGAAGTCAGAAATTTACCATCAAACATTATCACTAAAATATATATATGAAAAACATATATATATATTGATTTACACATCTAGTAGGAAATATCTAATATATTAAAAGTATTATTATTAAGAACAATTCAACACACCACAGTAGATGGAAATGAACTAACATTGATGTCATGATGTAAAAGTCTCAAGAAGTCAGAAATTTACCACCAAAAAGTGTCACTGAATTATATATAAAAATGTGTAAAATGATCCACATATCTATGAGGTCATTGCCTACACTAAGTACATATATATAAAGATATATATATAAAAATATATATGTAAAAGGCCTCATAAACACTGACACTATATGCACTAATGATACATCCACACAATGTGCAATGTATAGGTTAAAAATACCATAAATTGTTGTGACATGACATCATTATATATAGTAATATAATGTTACCATAGATAACCTGCTGCGTAATAGGCTGGCAGTACATAGCAATCCAAATATTCACAAATATCTGCGTCATTTATAAATTGTGAGTGATGAAAAATACTCACTATTTTTGTATTTATATTTTATTTAAGTTTCCTGGCTTTAAGTATGGGTTTAATAGAGACCCTATCATTAATGCCAGGGCTGCGATCAGCTCTAAACCTAATAATCCATTTGGCTTCCATTTGTTCAGTAAGATTACTCAAGTCCCCTCTCCTAATCCCCAGTTTGTTCACATAGATAACTTGGAATAGAAACTTATGTTCTATTGATGTGTTATTTACATGTTTAGAGAGGGCATTGGATGTGCAGGATATCCTAATCTTATATATATGTTCTCTTATTCTCTCTTTAAACTTACGGTCAGTCTTGCCCACATAAAATGCTGGGCAAGATTGACATGTAGCCAGGTACACGACATGTTTAGAGTTGCATGTTGCTGACATGGTGAATGTAAAAAGCTGCCCTGTGACAGGATGTGTAAAAGTATTACATTCTTTCACATATTTACATTGATTACATTTCTGACACTTTCTAGTAGCCCCATCTAGACTATCTGACATTATATTTCCAACTCTATTCGGACCACAGAGCATCCTATGCAGATTCAATTTGTTTCTATAAGAAAACTTGGGGGCCTCATCTATTATACTAGAAATCATAGGGTCTGTTAGTAGGACATCCCAATGTTTCCTGTAAATATCCTTGATATTATTGATGTCTTGTGTATAATGTAGAGGGATTCTGATATTATTACTAGCTTGTACTGTTCCTGAGATTGCTGACTCATCACTTTGTTTACCAAAATAGGGCTGAGCTCTACCCTCTCTAAGCCTATCTATTCCAGAAAAATTCTCCTCAATCTCTTCATTCGTGTAGCATCTACTGGTAAACTTGGTTCTAAGTCCTTCCATCTCTCTAAGGAACCCAACATCATCAGAATTAAGCCTCGATGCCCGCATGGCTTGGCTCTTTAAAATATTTTTAAAAATATGTTTCGGATGCATACTACTACGATGTAGCAAACTATTTCTGTGGCACTCCTTCCTGTATACTCCAGTATTCAAATTACCATCAGGTAATTTCTCTATGTATACATCCAAATACGGAATGATGTCTCTAGATTTCACCATGGAGAAATTCAAGTAGTCAGTCTCATTATTCATCCTCCTATATAAATCATTCAATTCTTCTTCATTTCCCTTCCATATTAGAAAGAGGTCATCTACAAACCGGGTATAACATCCCATCTTGTTCTGAAATTCAGCCATCCGAAAGAGTGAAGTATCTTCCCAATCAGCCATAATTAAGTTGGCGTAGCTGTTCGCACAGGATGTGCCCATGGCTACGCCATCTTTTTGTATGTATATCATGCCATTAAAGGTAAAGATGTTATTTGTGAGAACTATCTCCATTAGTTCACATAAGACACCAATCCTGCTCGTAGAGAGGACCCCGTCCCCTGTCAATCTCCTTTTTAGCCTAATTAATCCATCTTTGTTTGGTATTACTGTGAACAGGGATTGTACATCAAAAGTTACTAGAATGCTTTCTTGCCCATCATTCACTACAGTTGTCTGTTCATATAATTTAATAAGGAATTGTGTGTTATCTTTTAATATATGTTCGTATTTGTCCACTATAGGTCTTAGTATTGATTACAGATATAGGGATATAGGTTCAGTTATCCACCCTTTCCCAGCCACTATAGGCCTCATTGGTGGTTTAGTTCCATCCTTGTGTATTTTTGGAATTCCTTGTATAATTGGAATAGTGGGGTATTCAACAAGTAAATATCTAAATAACTCTTCATTAATTCTCTCTTCATCTAGCATCTTGCTCAACCTAGATGCTACCTCAGTTATTATTCTATCTACTCTATTGGTATTAATCCTTTCATAGAATTTATTATCACTGAGCATCAACAGCATCTGGTCTTTATAAAATTCCATATCCATGACCACTACCGGGCCTCCTTTGTCTGCTGGTCGGATCATAATGTTTTTATCATTTTTAAGTGACCTAAGTGCTGTCCTTTGTCTTGGTCTTAAATTACCAGACCATCTCTTCTTAACATTTCTAATCTCATTCTCGTACAACTCCTGTTCAACCAATTGTGAGTATGCCTCTATCAACGCATGGTTATTAGGTACATATGTACTGGGTTTCCTGAAGGGGTGTGGAAATACTCCCGTACTATTAAAATCAACCTTCAGTTGTAATTCCCGTACAAAAAGTCTCACATCAATCACATTATCAGTGATGTTACTCCTCGTGGAGGGAATAAACATTAGACCTTTTTCTAATACACTAAGTTCATCTTCAGTAAGTTCTTTAGTTGATAAATTCCACACTAGGGATTCTTGTTCCCCTGCCAAATCTTTTTTAGTGTAGGTCCTACTTGTACCTGCTCTGCTGGTCTTTTCCTCTGTCTTTCCCTGCTTACAGAGCGTCCCTTGATGCCTCCCCCTCCCTCTCTCCATTGATTGGCGATCGGGAAAGGGGTATGTTTACTACCTATTTCACTTACTACATGTGCATCAACTATGTTGGTATTCTCTCCACTTTTATCTCTAATGATGTTGTTACTGTTGGTGGTTTCCACATGTTCACAGATATCTATTCTCGTATTAGCTTCTTCGAAAATAGAAATGTTGTGAATGTTACTAATGGGTGATGCACAAGTATCATGGTGCACTATTGCTGTGGTCACTACATTTCTGTTACTTGTATCTATCTGGTTATCCATATTCTTAGTAACAGTATCATTTTTATTAAAGCTCACAATACTTGAAATGCACTCATCACCAATCTTGTCTTTATTGTCATTCCTCCCCAACATACATTCATTCTTTTCTAGGTTATTGCCTTGGGTTTTCTTCGACATGGGGTTGTCACTATCTACCCTGGGCCAGGTGAAGACATTCCCCCTAGCAAAATCGGTAATATCCCTTCTCATTTTATCTTTCTTCTGCTGTAGCAGTTTTCTTTCAAAAAGAAAAACATTATCCAACATTTTATCCATGTAAGTTTCTGCAACATGCTTAGAGTATAAGTCAAATACACATTTCTGTTGCTTACATATTTTCTCCTTCAATGCAGTTTCTGTAGGTAAAAAATAACTATTAAGTAGTTCCATATATTTAAAACTTGTCTCTAAGTTAATCTGTTGCCATTTGTATAAAAGATCAGTATAAATAGTGCCTGTGGTGGGCATCTTCAAAATCCTGAGGCCCCTAGGTACAATCTTCTTTGCTATACATGCCTCAAAGTGTTGTCATTGAAGCTGAAGACGTTTTAGTTACAAAAAGTCACTTTCCATCTCATGTATCAAAGTATCTAGCCCTTCATGATTTTTATCAGTTCCATCATTATCATTCACTCCTGCTTTAAAGTAATAATTGAGCAAATGATTGGTCTCGCTCTGAATGGCATAATGAAACCTGGTCGATTTGTCCAAACAGTTAGATTTATCATCCAACCGGACATTTGGGTTATACGGTAATTCAACAATTACATCCTCTGCATAGCTCTCCGCCATGAGTGCGTGAGTATTAAACAACAATAAGGTATAAGGAAAACTGCAAGGTTACAATCACCAACACTCCTGTGCTTCCAAATAGTTAAAGAAAAAATATATGAGATGCAGGCGTGGTCGCACAGTATGAGTAGAGCGTATCAATCAACAACAGTCTGTGTAACACACAAATACACTAATACGCTAGCTGCGTACAGATAGAGTTACCAGTTACTCAGTATCACCGTAAAAAGCAAAAGTATACCAAGTACTGTATCAGTCTTCCGTGGAACAATGGCTTGAAAACTCTTCAGCACCTCAAGCGTTCAATGGGACATATCCAAAGTCGTATAACAAAGAAAGCAAGTAAATGCAATGCAGGCTTGATATTCAACGCCAGTATGCGAGTCAGTGCATACAAAAATAAGCTATCTTCTTGTAGATGGAGTCAACAGTTAATTCAAATAAAGTACCTGATTCAAGAGCAAAGCTTCAGAGGAACAATAGCTTGGAAACCTTCAATGACAAACCAAGCGTTCAACAGAGTATATCCAAGGTAGTTTATTCATATAAAAATCGGCAAGCGCTTTCAACTAGGTCTTCATCAGGCCGTTAAACAATTTAGACTGACAAAGCACTCATATTTATAACAAAGCATCACAGTAGCAACAATGTCATTTCCTGTTAAAATTTTAAACTGACAGAGCATCACAGTAATGAAAATGCCATTTCCTGTTACTACTAATTCAAAGTCTAAAAACATTTTAAATAGAAAATATATATAAAAAAGGTATATATAAAAAGATATGTAGTGATAGTTGCATGCAAAAGCTGACTGTATGTAGTTCCAAGACAAAACACTGTCATTGTACAAAAAACATATAATTGCATACACAATAAAATAAAATTACTGCTAAGAAATGTATCTAATTTATTAAAATTATTGTTAGTGAAAGCACTTATGCATTAGAAATCCATTCAAGATGCCACAATAAATAAAAAACTACTAATATTTGTATCATGGTGTAAACTCTCATGAAGTCAGAAATTTACCATCAAACATTATCACTAAAATATATATATATGAAAAACATATATATATATTGATTTACACATCTAGTAGGAAATATCTAATATATTAAAAGTATTATTATTAAGAACAATTCAACCCACCACAGTAGATGGAAACGAACTAACATTGATGTCATGATGTAAAAGTCTCAAGAAGTCAGAAATTTACCACCAAAAAGTGTCACTGAATTATATATAAAAAATGTGTAAAATGATCCACATATCTATGAGGTCATTGCCTACACTAAGTACATATATATAAAGATATATATATAAAAATATATATGTAAAAGGCCTCATAAACACTGACACTATATGCACTAATGATACATCCACACAATGTGCAATGTATAGGTTAAAAATACCATAAATTGTTGTGACATGACATCATTATATATAGTAATATAATGTTACCATAGATAACCTGCTACATAATAGGATGGCAGTACATAGCAATCCAAATATTCACAAATAGCTGCGTCATTCATAAATTGTGAGTGATGAAAAATACTCACTTGTTTTGTATTTATATTTTATTTAAGTTTCCTGGCTTTAAGTATGGGTTTAATAGAGACCCTATCATTAATGCCAGGGCTGCGATCAGCTCTAAACCTAATAATCCATTTGGCTTCCATTTGTTCAGTAAGATTACTCAAGTCCCCTCTCCTAATCCCCGGTTTGTTCACATAGATAACTTGGAATAGAAACTTATGTTCTATTGATGTGTTATTTACATGTTTAGAGAGGGCATTGGATGTGCAGGATATCCTAATCTTATATACATGTTCTCTTATTCTCTCTTTAAACTTACGGTCAGTCTTGCCCACATAAAATGCTGGGCAAGATTGACATGTAGCCAGGTACACGACATGTTTAGAGTTGCATGTTGCTGACATGGTGAATGTAAAAAGCTGCCCTGTGACAGGATGTGTAAAAGTATTACATTCTTTCACATATTTACATTGATTACATTTCTGACACTTTCTAGTAGCCCCATCTAGACTATCTGACATTATATTTCCAACTCTATTCGGACCACAGAGCATCCTATGCAGACTCAATTTGTTTCTATAAGAAAACTTGGGGGCCTCATCTATTATACTAGAAATCATAGGGTCTGTTAGTAGGACATCCCAATGTTTCCTGTAAATATCCTTGATATTATTGATGTCTTGTGTATAATGTAGAGGATTCTGATATTATTACTAGCTTGTACTGTTCCTGAGATTGCTGACTCATCACTTTGTTTACCAAAATAGGGCTGAGCTCTACCCTCTCTAAGCCTATCTATTCCAGAAAAATTCTCCTCAATCTCTTCATTCTTGTAGCATCTACTGGTAAACTTGGTTCTAAGTCCTTCCATCTCTCTAAGGAACCCAACATCATCAGAATTAAGCCTCGATGCCCGCATGGCTTGGCTCTTTAAAATATTTTTAAAAATATGTTTCGGATGCATACTACTACGATGTAGCAAACTATTTCTGTGGCACTCCTTCCTGTATACTCCAGTATTCAAATTACCATCAGGTAATTTCTCTATGTATACATCCAAATACGGAATGATGTCTCTAGATTTCACCATGGAGAAATTCAAGTAGTCAGTCTCATTATTCATCCTCCTATATAAATCATTCAATTCTTCTTCATTTCCCTTCCATATTAGAAAGAGGTCATCTACAAACCGGGTATAACATCCCATCTTGTTCTGAAATTCAGCCATCCGAAAGAGTGAAGTATTTTCCCAATCAGCCATAATTAAGTTGGTGTAGCTGTTCGCACAGGATGTGCCCATGGCTACGCCATCTTTTTGTATGTATATCATGCCATCAAAGGTAAAGATGTTATTTGTGAGAACTATCTCCATTAGTTCACATAAGACACCAATCCTGCTCGTAGAGAGGACCCCGTCCCCTGTCACTCTCCTTTTTAGCCTAATTAATCCGTCATCCGAAACATATTTTTAAAAATATTTTAAAGAGCCAAGCCATGCGGGCTACTAGAAAGTGTCAGAAATGTAATCAATGTAAATATGTGAAAGAATGTAATACTTTTACACATCAGTCAGCTTTTGCGTGCAACTATCACTACATATCTTTTTATATATACCTTTTTTATATATATTTTCTATTTAAAATGTTTTTAGACTTTGAATTAGTAGTAACAGGAAATGGCATTTTCATTACTGTGATGCTCTGTCAGTTTAAAATTTTAACAGGAAATGACATTGTTGCTACTGTGATGTTTTGTTATAAATATGAGTGCTTTGTCAGTCTAAATTGTTTAATGGCCTGATGAAGACCTAGTTGAAAGCGCTTGCCGATTTTTATATGAATAAACTACCTTGGATATACTCTGTTGAACGCTTGGTTTGTCATTGAAGGTTTCCAAGCTATTGTTCCTCTGAAGCTTTGCTCTTGAATCAGGTACTTTATTTGAATTAACTGTTGACTCCATCTACAAGAAGATAGCTTATTTTTGTATGCACTGACTCGCATACTGGCGTTGAATATCAAGCCTGCATTGCATTTACTTGCTTTCTTTGTTATACGACTTTGGATATGTCCCTTTGAACGCTTGAGGTGCTGAAGAGTTTTCAAGCCATTGTTCCACAGAAGCCTGATACAGTACTTGGTATACTTTTGCTTTTTATGGTGATACTGACTAACTGGTAACTCTATCTGTGCGCAGCTAGTGTATTAGTGTATTTGTGTGTTACACAGACTGTTGTTGATTGATACGCTCTACGCATACTGTGTGACCACGCCTGCATCTCATATATTTTTTCTTTAACTATTTGGAAGCACAGGAGTGTTGGTGAGTGTAACCTTGCAGTTTTCCTTATACCTTATTGTTGTTTAACACTCACGCACTCATGGCGGAGAGCTATGCAGAGGATGTAATTGTTGAATTACCGTATAACCCAAATGTCCGGTTGGATGATAAATCTAACTGTTTGGACAAATCGACCAGGTTTCATGGTGCCATTCAGAGCGAGACCAATCATTTGCTCAATTATTACTTTAAAGCAGGAGTGAATGATAATGATGGAACTGATAAAAATCATGAAGGGCTAGATACTTTGATACATGAGATGGAAAGTGACTTTTTGAAACTAAAACGTCTTCAGCTTCAAAGACAACACTTTGAGGCATGTATAGCAAAGAAGATTGTACCTAGGGGCCTCAGGATTTTGAAGATGCCCACCACAGGCACTATTTATACTGATCTTTTATACAAATGGCAACAGATTAACTTAGAGACAAGTTTTAAATATATGGAACTACTTAATAGTTATTTTTTACCTACAGAAACTGCATTGAAGGAGAAAATATGTAAGCAACAGAAATGTGTATTTGACTTATACTCTAAGCATGTTGCAGAAACTTACATGGATAGAATGTTGGATAATGTTTTTCTTTTTGAAAGAAAACTGCTACAGCAGAAGAAAGATAAAATGAGAAGGGATATTACCGATTTTGCTAGGGGGAATGTCTTCACCTGGCCCAGGGTAGATAGTGACAACCCCATGTCGAAGAAAACCCAAGGCAATAACCTAGAAAAGAATGAATGTATGTTGGGGAGGAATGACAATAAAGACAAGATTGGTGATGAGTGCATTTCAAGTATTGTGAGCTTTAATAAAAATGGTACTGTTACTAAGAATATGGATAACCAGATAGATACAAGTAACAGAAATGTAGTGACCACAGCAATAGTGCACCATGATACTTGTGCATCACCCATTAGTAACATTCACAACATTTCTATTTTCGAAGAAGCTAATACGAGAATAGATATCTGTGAACATGTGGAAACCACCAACAGTAACAACATCATTAGAGATAAAAGTGGGGAGAATACCAACATAGTTGATGCACATGTAGTAAGTGAAATAGGTAGTAAACATACCCCTTTCCCGATTGCCAATCAATGGAGAGGGGGGGGGGCATCAAGGGACGCTCTGTAAGCAGGGGAAGACAGAGGAAAAGACCAGCAGAGCAGGTACAAGTAGGACCTACACTAAAAAAGATTTGGCAGAGGAACAAGAATCCCTAGTGTGGAATTTATCAACTAAAGAACTTACTGAAGATGAACTTAGTGTATTAGAAAAAGGTCTAACGTTTATTCCCTCCACGAGGAGTAACATCAATGATAATGTGATTGATTTGAGACTTTTTGTACGGGAATTACAACTGAAGGTTGATTTTAATAGTACGGGAGTATTTCCACACCCCTTCAGGAAACCCAGTACATATGTACCTAATAACCATGCTGATAGAGGCATACTCACAATTGGTTGAACAGGAGTTGTACGAGATTGAGATTAGAAATGGTAAGAAGAGATGGTCTGGTAATTTAAGACCAAGACAAAGGACAGCACTTAGGTCACTTAAAAATGATAAAAACATTATGATCCGACCAGCAGACAAAGGAGGCCCGGTAGTGGTCATGGATATGGAATTTTATAAAGACCAGATGCTGTTGATGCTCAGTGATAATAAATTCTATGAAAGGATTAATACCAATAGAGTAGATAGAATAATAACTGAGGTAGCATCTAGGTTGAGCAAGATGCTAGATGAAGAGAGAATTAATGAAGAGTTATTTAGATATTTACTTGTTGAATACCCCACTATTCCAATTATACAAGGAATTCCAAAAATACACAAGGATGGAACTAAACCACCAATGAGGCCTATAGTGGCTGGGAAAGGGTGGATAACTGAACCTATATCCCTATATCTGGAATCAATACTAAGACCTATAGTGGACAAATACGAACATATATTAAAAGATACCAAACAATTCCTTATTAAATTATATGAACAGACAACTGTAGTGAATGATGGGCAAGAAAGCATTCTAGTAACTTTTGATGTACAATCCCTGTTCACAGTAATACCAAACAAAGACGGATTAATTAGGCTAAAAAGGAGATTGACAGGGGACGGGGTCCTCTCTACGAGCAGGATTGGTGTCTTATGTGAACTAATGGAGATAGTTCTCACAAATAACATCTTTACCTTTGATGGCATGATATACATACAAAAAGATGGCGTAGCCATGGGCACATCCTGTGCGAACAGCTACGCCAACTTAATTATGGCTGATTGGAAAGATACTTCACTCTTTCGGATGGCTGAATTTCAGAACAAGATGGGATGTTATACCCGGTTTGTAGATGACCTCTTTCTAATATGGAAGGGAAATGAAGAAGAATTGAATGATTTATATAGGAGGATGAATAATGAGACTGACTACTTGAATTTCTCCATGGTGAAATCTAGAGACATCATTCCGTATTTGGATGTATACATAGAGAAATTACCTGATGGTAATTTGAATACTGGAGTATGCAGGAAGGAGTGCCACAGAAATAGTTTGCTACATCGTAGTAGTATGCATCTGAAACATATTTTAAAAAATATTTTAAAGAGCCAAGCCATGCGGGCATCGAGGCTTAATTCTGATGATGTTGGGTTCCTTAGAGAGATGGAAGGACTTAGAACCAAGTTTACCAGTAGATGCTACACGAATGAAGAGATTGAGGAGAATTTTTCTGGAATAGATAGGCTTAGAGAGGGTAGAGCTCAGCCCTATTTTGGTAAACAAAGTGATGAGTCAGCAATCTCAGGAACAGTACAAGCTAGTAATAATATCAGAATCCCTCTACATTATACACAAGACATCAATAATATCAAGGATATTTACAGGAAACATTGGGATGTCCTACTAACAGACCCTATGATTTCTAGTATAATAGATGAGGCCCCCAAGTTTTCTTATAGAAACAAATTGAATCTGCATAGGATGCTCTGTGGTCCGAATAGAGTTGGAAATATAATGTCAGATAGTTTAGATGGGGCTACTAGAAAGAGTCAGAAATGTAATCAATGTAAATATGTGAAAGAATGTAATACTTTTACACATCCTGTCACAGGGCAGATTTTTACATTCACCATGTCAGCAACATGCAACTCTAAACATGTCGTGTACCTGGCTACATGTCAATCTTGCCCAGCATTTTATGTGGGCAAGACTGACCGTAAGTTTAAATAGAGAATAAGTGAACATATATATAAGATTAGGATATCCTGCACATCCAATGCCCTCTCTAAACATGTAAATAACACATCAATAGAACATAAGTTTCTATTCCAAGTTATCTATGTGAACAAACCGGGGATTAGGAGAGGGGACTTGAGTAATCTTACTGAACAAATGGAAGCCAAATGGATTATTAGGTTTAGAGCTGATCGCAGCCCTGGCATTAATGATAGCGTCTCTATTAAACCCATACTTAAAGCCAGGAAACTTAAATAAAATATAAATACAAAAATAGTGAGTATTTTTCATCACTCACAATTTATAAATGACGCAGCTATTTGTGAATATTTGGATTGCTATGTACTGCCATCCTATTATGTAGCAGGTTATCTATGGTAACATTATATTACTATATATAATGATGTCATGTCACAACAATTTATGGTATTTTTAACCTATACATTGCACATTGTGTGGATGTATCATTAGTGCATATAGTGTCAGTGTTTATGAGGCCTTTTACATATATATTTTTATATATATATCTTTATATATATGTACTTAGTGTAGGCAATGACCTCATAGATATGTGGATCATTTTACACATTTTTTATATATAATTCAGTGACACTTTTTGGTGGTAAATTTCTGACTTCTTGAGACCTTTACATCATGACATCAATGTTAGTTCGTTTCCATCTACTGTGGTGGGTTGAATTGTTCTTAATAATAATACTTTTAATATATTAGATATTTCCTACTAGATGTGTAAATCAATATATATATATGTTTTTCATATATATATTTTAGTGATAATGTTTGATGGTAAATTTCTGACTTCATGAGAGTTTACACCATGATACAAATATTAGTAGTTTTTTATTTATTGTGGCATCTTGAATGGATTTCTAATGCATAAGTGCTTTCACTAACAATAATTTTAATAAATTAGATACATTTCTTAGCAGTAATTTTATTTTATTATGTATGCAATTATATGTTTTTTGTACAATGACAGTGTTTTGTCTTGGAACTACATACAGTCAGCTTTTGCGTGCAACTATCACTACATATCTTTTTATATATACCTTTTTTATATATATTTTCTACTTAAAATGTTTTTAGACTTTGAATTAGTAGTAACAGGAAATGGCATTTTCATTACTGTGATGCTCTGTCAGTTTAAAATTTTAACAGGAAATGACATCGTTCCTACTGTGATGTTTTGTTATAAATATGAGTGCTTTGTCAGTCTAAATTGTTTAACGGCCTGATGAAGACCTAGTTGAAAGCGCTTGCCGATTTTTATATGAATAAACTATCTTGGATATACTCTGTTGAACGCTTGGTTTGTCATTGAAGGTTTCCAAGCTATTGTTCCTCTGAAGCTTTGCTCTTGAATCAGGTACTTTATTTGAATTAACTGTTGACTCCATCTACAAGAAGATAGCTTATTTTTGTATGCACTGACTCGCATACTGGCGTTGAATATCAAGCCTGCATTGCATTTACTTGCTTTCTTTGTTATACGACTTTGGATATGTCCCGTTGAACGCTTGAGGTGCTGAAGAGTTTTCAAGCCATTGTTCCACGGAAGCCTGATACAGTACTTGGTATACTTTTGCTTTTTACGGTGATACTGACTAACTGGTAACTCTATCTGTATGCAGCTAGCATATTAGTGTATTTGTGTGTTACACAGACTGTTGTTGATTGATACGCTCTACGCATACTGTGCGACCATGCCTGCATCTCATATCTTTAACTATTTGGAAGCACAGGAGTGTTGGTGAGTGTAACTTTGCAGTTTAGCTACATATTATACTAATTTGGGGACATTGCTTTAGTTGAATATGCTTTCCATTTCAAAATTATGTCATTTAAATCCGCAGTATTGGGATTAATAGTTGAACTAACCAGGTGGGTTAACTAAATATTATACTAATTTGCGGACATTGCTTTAGTTGAATATGCTTAACAGTTCATAAATATGTCACCTAAATCCACAGTTTTGGATTTAATAAGTGAACTAACCAGGTGCTTTGCCTAAATATTATAGTAATTTGAGGACATTGCTTTAGTTGCTAATGCATACCACTTTTTAGTTATGTCACCTAAATCCACAATATTGGGTTTAATAGGTGAAATAACCAGTTGGTTTACATAAATATTATAGTAATTTGGGGAGATTGCTTTAGTTGAATATGCTTACCAGTTTATAATTACGTCACCTAAATCCACAGTATTGGGTTTAATAGGTGAACTAATCACATGGTTTAGCTAAATATTATAGTAATTTGAGTACATTGCTTTAGTTAAATATGCTTACCAGTTTATAATTATGTTACCTACTTCACAGTATTGGATTTTATAGGTGAACTAACAATTGGTTTAGCTAAATATTGTAGTAATTTAGGGACATTGCTGTAGTTGAATATGCCTACTAGTTTACAATTGTGTCAACTAAATCCACAGTCATGGGTTTAATAGGTGAACTAACCAGGTGGTTTAATTAATATTAAAGTAATTTGGCGACATTGCTTTAGTTGAATATGCTTTTCTCTTTATAATTATGTCACCTAAATCCACAGTATTGAGTTTAATATGGGAACTAACCAGGTGGTTTAGCTAAATATTATAGTCATTTGTGGACATTGCTTTAGTTCAATATATTAACCAGTTTATAATTATGTCATTTAAATCCTCAGTATTTGGTTTAATTGGTGAACTAATCAGGTAGTTTAGCTAAGTATTATAGTAATTTGCGGATGTTGCTTTAGTTAAATTAGCTTACTAGTTTATAATTCTGTCACCTATATCCACAGTATTGGGTTTTACAGGTAAATTACCCAGGAGGTTTAACTATATATTTAACTAATTTGGGGACATTGCCTTTGTTGAATATGCTTATCAGTTTATAATGATGTCACCAAAATGCACAGTATTGGGATTAATAGGTGAACTAACCAAGTGGTTTAACTAAATATTATACTTATTTGGTGATATTGCTTTAGTTGAATATGCTTACCAGTTTATAATTATGTCAACTAAAAGCACAGTATTGGGTTTAAAAGGTGAATTAACCAGGTGGTCCAGCTAAATATTATAGTAATTTTGGGATATTGTTTTAATTCAATATGCTTACCAGTTTATATTATGTCACCTAAATCCACAGAATTTAGTTTAATAGGTGAACTAACTAGGTGGCTTACCTAAATATTATAGTAAGTTGGGGATATTACCTTAATTGAATATGCTTACCAGTTTAGATGTAGCCTAAATTATCTCATCTAATTCCACAGTATTGGGTTTAATAGGTGAAATAATCAGGTGGTTTAGCTAAATAATATAATAAATTGGGGAACTTGCTTTAGTTGAATATACTTATCAGTTTATAATTATGTCACCTAAATCCACAGTATTAGGTTTAAAAGGTGAAAAAAAACAGGTGGTTTAGCTAAATATTATACTAATTTGGGACATTGCTTTAGTTAAATATGCTTACCAGTTTATGATTATGTCACCTAAATCAACAGTATTGGGTTTAATGGGTGAACTAACCAGGTGGTTTAGCTAAATATTACATTAATTTGGGGACATTGCTTTAGTTGAATATGCTTACCAGTTAATATTTTCAACAAAATTCACAGTATTGTGCTGAATAGGTGAAGAAGGCACGTGGTTTATCTAAATAGTAAAGTAATTTTGGGACATTGCTTTAGTTGAATATGCTTAGCAGTTTATGATTATGTCACCTAAATCCACAGTATTCGGTTTAATAGGTGAACTAACCAGGTGGTTTAGCTAAATATTATAGTAATCTGGGGACATTGCTTTAGTTGAATATGCTTACCAGTTTATGATTATGTCACCTAAATGCACAGTACTGGGTTTAAAAGGTGAACTAACCAGTTGGTTTAACTAAATATTATATTAATTTGGGGACATCGCTGCAGTTGAATATGCTTACCAGTTTATAATTATGTCACCAAAATCCATGGTATTTGGTTTAATAGGTGAACTAATGAGGTAATTTAATTAAGTATTATAATAATTTGTGGGGATTGCTTTAGTTGAATATGCTTAACAGTTTTTAGTTATGTCAACTAAATCCACAGTATTAGGTTTAATTGGTGATGTAACGATGTGGTTTAGCTAAGTATTATAATAATTTGGAGACATTGCTTTATTTGAATTAGCTTACTAGTTTATAATTATGTCACCTAAATCCACAATATTGGGTTTAATAAGTGAACTAACCAGTTGGTTTTGATAAATAGTATAGTAATTTGGGGACATTGCTTTAGTTGAATATGCATAATCATTTATAATTATGTCACCTAAATTCACAGTATTAGATTTAACAGGTGAATTAACCAGGTGGTTTAACTAAATATTATAGTCATTTGGGGACATTGCTTTAGTTGAATATACTTACCAGTTTAAAATTATGTCACCTAAATACACAGTATTGGGTTTAATACAAGAAATAAGCAGGTTGTTTATCTAAATATTATACTAATCATGGGGCATTGCTTTAGCTGAACATGTTTTCCAGTTCAGAATTATGTTGCCTAAATCCACAGTATTGGGTTTAATAGTTGAACTAATCAGGTGTGTTAACTAAATATTATACTAATTTGGGAACATTGCTTTAGTTGAATATGTTTAACAGTTTATGTCACCAAAATCTGTAGTTTTGGGTTTAATAATTGAATTAATCAGGTGGTTTAGCTAAATATTATAGTAATTTTGTGACATTGCTTTAGTTGCATATGCTTACCAGTTTATAATTAAGTCACTTACATCCACAGTATTGGGTTTAATATATGAACTAATTATGTAGTTTAGCTAAATAGTATAGTAATTTGGGGACATTGCTTTAGTTGCATATGCATACCACTTTTTAGTTATGTCACCTAAATCCACAATATTGGGTTTAATAGGTGAACTAACCAGTTGGTTTACATAAAAATTATAGTAATTTGGGGAGATTACTTTAGTTGAATATGCTTACCAGTTTATAATTATGTCACCTAAATCCACAGTATTGGGTTTAATAGGTGAACTAATCACGTGGCTTAGCTAAATATTATAGTAATTTGGGGGCATTGCTTTAGTTAAATATGCTTACCAGTTTATAATTATGTCACCTAATCCACAGTATTGGGCTTAATAGGTGAAGTAACCAGGTTGTTTATCTAAATATTATAGAAATTTTGGGACATTGCTTTAGTTGAATATGCTTTCCAGTTTATGATTATGTCACCTAAATCCACAGTATTGTGTTTAATAGTTGAACTAACCAGTTGGTTTAGCTAAATATTATAGTAATTTGGGGCATTGCTGTAGTTAAATATGCCTAGCAGTTTATAATTATGTCAACGAAATCCACAGTCACAGGTTTAATAGGTGAACTAACGAGGTGGTTTTGCTAAATATTAAAGTAATATGGCGACATTGCTTTAGTTGAATATGCTTTCCCGTCCATATAAATTATGTCACATAAATCCACAGTATTGGGTTTAATATGTGAACTAACCAGGTGGTTTAGGTAAATATTATAGTCATTTAGAGACATTGCTTTAGTTGAATATGTGTACCAGTTTTTTGTTATGTCACCTAAATCCACAGTACTGGGTTTAATAGGTGAACTAAGAAGGTATTTTAGCTAAAGATTATAGTATTTTGGGGATATTGCTTTAGTTGAATTAGCTTACCAGTTTATAATTATGTCACCTAATCCAAAATATTGGGTTTAATAGGTGAACTAACCAGTTGGTTTAGACCAATATTATAGTAATTGGCGACATTGCTTTAATATAATATGCTTACCAGTTTACCATAATTATTTCACCATCAATCCACAGTACTGGTTTTAATAGGTGAACTAACCATTTGGTTCATTCAAATATTATAGAAATTTGGGGACATTGCTTTAGTTGAATATGCATACCAATTTAAAATTATGTCAGCAAAATCCAGAGTATTCGGTTTAATAGGTGAACTAACCAGGTGGATTAGTTAAATATTATAGTAGTTTGGGGACATTGCTTTAGTTAAATATGCTTACCAGTTAATTATTTCACTTAAATTCACAGTATTGGGTTTAATAGGTGAACTAACCAGGTTGTGTATTTAAATATTACTGTAATCTGGGGACATTGCTTTAGTTGCATATGCTTACATGTTTATAATTATGTCACCTAAATCCACATTATTTGGTTTAATAGGTGAACTAACCAGTTGGTTTAGACAAATATTATAGTAATTGGTGGCATTGCTTTAGTATAATATGCTTACCAGTTTATAATTATGTCACCCAAATCCACAGTATTAGGTTTAAGAGGTGAACTAAAAAGGTTGTTTATTTAAATATTACTGTAATCAGGGGACATTGCTTTATTTGCATATGCTTACAGGTTTATAATTATGTCACCTAAATCCACAGTATTGGGTTTAATAGGTGAACTAATCACGTGGCTTAGCTAAATATTATAGTAATTTGGGGGCATTGCTTTAGTTAAATATGCTTACCAGTTTATAATTATGTCACCTAATCCACAGTATTGGGCTTAATAGGTGAAGTAACCAGGTTGTTTATCTAAATATTATAGAAATTTTGGGACATTGCTTTAGTTGAATATGCTTTCCAGTTTATGATTATGTCACCTAAATCCACAGTATTGTGTTTAATAGTTGAACTAACCAGTTGGTTTAGCTAAATATTATAGTAATTTGGGGGCATTGCTGTAGTTAAATATGCCTAGCAGTTTATAATTATGTCAACGAAATCCACAGTCACAGGTTTAATAGGTGAACTAACGAGGTGGTTTTGCTAAATATTAAAGTAATATGGCGACATTGCTTTAGTTGAATATGCTTTCCCGTCCATATAAATTATGTCACATAAATCCACAGTATTGGGTTTAATATGTGAACTAACCAGGTGGTTTAGGTAAATATTATAGTCATTTAGAGACATTGCTTTAGTTGAATATGTGTACCAGTTTTTTGTTATGTCACCTAAATCCACAGTACTGGGTTTAATAGGTGAACTAAGAAGGTATTTTAGCTAAAGTTTATAGTATTTTGGGGATATTGCTTTAGTTGAATTAGCTTACCAGTTTATAATTATGTCACCTAATCCAAAATATTGGGTTTAATAGGTGAACTAACCAGTTGGTTTAGACCAATATTATAGTAATTGGCGACATTGCTTTAATATAATATGCTTACCAGTTTACCATAATTATTTCACCATCAATCCACAGTACTGGTTTTAATAGGTGAACTAACCATTTGGTTCATTCAAATATTATAGAAATTTGGGGACATTGCTTTAGTTGAATATGCATACCAATTTAAAATTATGTCAGCAAAATCCAGAGTATTCGGTTTAATAGGTGAACTAACCAGGTGGATTAGTTAAATATTATAGTAGTTTGGGGACATTGCTTTAGTTGAATATGCTTACCAGTTAATTATTTCACTTAAATTCACAGTATTGGGTTTAATAGGTGAACTAACCAGGTTGTGTATTTAAATATTACTGTAATCTGGGGACATTGCTTTAGTTGCATATGCTTACATGTTTATAATTATGTCACCTAAATCCACATTATTTGGTTTAATAGGTGAACTAACCAGTTGGTTTAGACAAATATTATAGTAATTGGTGGCATTGCTTTAGTATAATATGCTTACCAGTTTATAATTATGTCACCCAAATCCACAGTATTAGGTTTAAGAGGTGAACTAAAAAGGTTGTTTATTTAAATATTACTGTAATCAGGGGACATTGCTTTATTTGCATATGCTTACAGGTTTATAATTATGTCACCTAAATCCACAGTATTGGGTTTAATATAAGAACTAACCATGTGGTTTAGCTAATTATTATAGTAATATGGGGACATTGCTTTAGTTCCATATGCCTACCAGTTTTTAGTATGTCACTTAAATTCACAGTATTGGGTTTGATATGTGAGCTATCCATATGGTTTAGCTAAATATTGCAGTAACTTGGGGGCATGGCTTTAGTTGAATTAGCTTACCAGTTTATAATTATGTCACCTACATCCACAATATTTTGTGTAATAGGTGAACTAACCAGTTTGTTTATATAAATATTATAGGAATTTGTAAAGATTGCTTTAGTTGTATATGCTTACCAGTTTATAATGACATCACTTAAACCCACAGTATTTGGTTTAATAGTTGAACTAACCAGGTGGTTTAGCTAAATATTATAGTAATTGGTGACATTGCTTTAGTATAATATGCTTACCAGTTTATAATTATGTCACATTAATCCACAGTATTGGGTTTAATAGGTGAAGTAACCAGGAGGTCTATCTAAATATTATAGTAATTTTGGGACATTGCTTTAGTTGAATATGCATACCTGTCTATAATTATGTCATCTAAATCCACACTATCAGGTTTAATAAGTGAACTAACCAGTTGGTTTAGATAAATATAGTAATTTGCGTAGATTGCTTTAGTTGAATATGCTTACCAGTTTATAATTTTTGTCACCTAAATCCACAGTATTGGGTTTAATAGTTAAACTAACCAGGTGGTATAGCTAAATATTATAGTAATTGGGGACATTGCTTTAGTTGAATGTGCTTACCAGTTTATAATTATATCACCTAAATCCACAGTATTAGGTTTAAAAAGTGAAATAACCAGGTGGTTTAGCTATATATTAAACTAATTTGGGGACATTGCTGTAGATGAATATGCTTACCAGTTTATAATTATTTCACCTTAATCTGCAGTATTGGGATTAATAGGTAAACTAACCAGGTGGTTTAACTAAATAGTATACTAATTTGGGGACATTGCTATAGTTGACTATGCTTACCAGTTTATAACTATGCCACCTCAATCCACAGTATTGGGTTAAATAGGTGACCAAGTGAGGTGGTTATGTTAAATATTATAATAATTTGGGGACATTGATTTAGTTGAATCTGCTTACCCATTTAAATTGTGTCACCTAAATCCAGAGTATTGGATTTAATAGTTGAACTAACCAGGTGGTTTAGCTAAATAATAATAATTTGGGGACATTGCATTAGTTGAATATACTTACCAGTTTATAATTCTGTCACCTAAATTCACAGTATTGGGTTTAACACATGAACTAACCAGGTGGTTTAGCTAAATATTATAGCAATTTGGGGACATTGCTTTAGTTGAACATGATTACCAGTTTATAATTATGTCACATTAATCCACAGTATAGGGTATAATAGGTGAAGTAAACAAGTGGTCTATCTAAATATTATAGTAATTTGGGGACATTGCTTTAGTTGAATATGCTTACCAGTTTATAATTATGTCATCTAAATCCACAGTATTGGGTTTAATAAGTGAACTAACCATGTGGTTTAGCTTAATATTATAGTAATTTGGGGACATTTCTTTAGTTCAATATGCTTACCAGATTTAATTATGTCACCTAAATCCACAGTATTTGGTTTAATAGGTGAAGTAACCAGGTGGTTTAGTTAAGTATTATAGCAATTTCCAGACATTGCTTTAGTGAATATGCTTTCCCATGTATAATTATGTAAACTAAATCCACAGAATTTGGTTTAATATGTGAACTAACCAGGTGGTTTAGCTAAAGATTATAGTCATTTTGGGACATTGCTTTAGTAGGATATGCTTACCAGTTTATAATTATGTCATCTAAATCCACTGTATTGGCGTTAATAGTGGAACTAACCAGTTGGTTTAGATAAATATTAGAGTGATTTGTGGACATTGCTTTAGTTGAATTTGAAAAACAGTTTATAATTATGTCACCTAATTCCACATCATTTTGTTTAATAGGTAAAATAACTAGGTGGTTTAGCTAAATATTATACTAATTTGGGGATATTATTTTAGTTGAATATGCTTAACCAGGTAGTTTAACTAAATATTATAGTAATTTGTTGACATTGCATTAGTTGAAAATACTTACCAGTATAAAATTATGTCACCTAAATCCACAGTATTGGGTTTAATACAAGAACAACCCAGGTGGTTTAGCTAAATATTATACTAATTTGGGGGCATTGCTTTAGTTGAATATGCTTTCCAGTTCATAATTATGTCATCTATATCCACAGTATTGGGTTTAATAGGTGAACTAACCAGGTGGGTTAACTAAATATTATACTAATTTGGGGACATTGCTTTAGTTGAATATGCTTAACAGTTCATAAATATGTCACCTAAATCCACAGTTTTGGATTTAAGAAGTGAACTAACCAGGTGCTTTATCTAAATATTATAGTAATTTGAGGACATTGCTTTAGTTGCTAATGCGTACCACTTTTTAGTTATGTCACCTAAATCCACAATATTGGGTTTAATAGGTGAACTAACCAGTTGGTTTACATCAATATTATAGTAATTTGGGGAGATTGCTTTTGTTGAATATGCTTACCAGTTTATAATTACGTCACCTAAATCCACAGTATTGGGTTTAGTAGGTGAACTAATCACGTGGTTTAGCTAAATATTATAGTAATTTGAGTACATTGCTTTAGTTAAATATGCTTACCAGTTTATAATTATGTCACCTAATTCACAGTATTGGATTTTATAGGTGAACTAACCAGTTGGTTTAGCTAAGTATTGTAGTAATTTAGGGACATTCCTGTAGATGAATATGCCTACTAGTTTATAATTATGTCACCTAAATCCACAGTATTGGGTTTAATAAGTGAACTAACCAGGTGGTTTAGCTAAATATTATAGTAATATGGGGACATTTCTTTAGTTCAATATGCTTACCAGATTTAATTATGTCACCTAAATCCACAGTATTTGGTCTAGTAGGTGAACTAACCGGGTGACTTAGCTAAATAGTATAGTAACTTGGGGATATTGATTTAGTTGAATATGCTTACGAGTTTACATGTAGCCTTAATTATTTCACCTAAATCCACAGTATTGTGTTTAATAGGTGGAGTAACCATGTGGTTTAGCTAAGTATTATAGTAATTTCTGGACATTGCTTTAGTCAATATGCTTACCCATTTATAATTATGTAAACTAAATCCACAGTATTAGGTTTAATAGGGGAACTAACCAGTTGGTTTAGATAAATATTAGAGTGATTTGTGGACATTGCTTT
Source organism: Protopterus annectens (assembly GCF_019279795.1). Classification (NCBI taxonomy): domain Eukaryota; kingdom Metazoa; phylum Chordata; order Ceratodontiformes; family Protopteridae; genus Protopterus; species Protopterus annectens. The sequence continues at coordinate 206,076,321 of NC_056751.1, forward strand.
AGTTGAATTTGAAAACCAGTTTATAATTATGTCACCTAATTCCACAGTATTACGTTTAATAGGTGACATGACTAGGTGGTTTAGCTAAGTATTATACTAATTTGGGGATATTATTTTAGTTGAATATGCTTACCAGTTTATAATTATGTCACCTAAATCCACAGTATTGGGTTTGATAGGGGAAATAACCAGGTGGTTTAGCTAAATATTATAGTAATTTGAGGACATTGCTTTAGTTGAATATGCCTACCAGTTTATTATTATGTCACCCAAATCCACAGTATTGGGTTTAATATGGGAAGTAACCAGGTGGTTTAGCTAAATATGATAGTCATTTGGGGACATTGCTTTAGTTGAATATACTAACCAGTTTATAATTATGTCACCTAAATCCTCAGTATTTGGTTTAATATGTCAACTAACCAGGTGGTGTAGCTAAATATTATAGTAATTTGGGGACATTGCTTTCATTGTGTATGCTTTCCAGTTTATAATTATGTCATCAAAATCCACAGTATTGGTTTAATAGGTGAACTAATCAGGTAGTTTAGCTAAGTATTATAATAATTTGTGGGGATTGCTTTAGTTGAATATGCTTAACAGTTTATAATTATGTCACCTAAAGCCAGAGTATTGGGTTTAATAGGTGAACTGACCAGGTGGTTTAGGTAAATATTATAGTAATTTGGGGATATTGCTTTTTTGCATATGCTTACCAGTTTATAATTATGTCACCTAAATCCACAGTATTGGGTTTAATATATTAACTAACCATTTGGTTTAGCTAAATATTACAGTAATTTGGGGACATTGCTTTAGTTGCATATGCATACCACATTTGGTAATGTCTCCTAAATCCACAGTATTGGGTTTAATAGCTGAACTAACCAGGTGGTTTAACTAAATATTATACTAATCAGGGACACTGCTTTTGTATAATATGCTTAATAGTTTATAATTATGTCACTTAAATTCACAGTATTGGGTTTAATGGGTGAACTAACCAGGTGGTTTAGCTAAATATTACATTAATTTAGGGACTTTGCTATAGTTGAACATGCTTACCAGTTAATAATTTCAACTAAATTCGCAGTATTGTGCTTAATAGGTCAAGTAACTACGTGGTTTATCTAAATAGGTGAACCCAACAGGTGGTTTAGCTAAATATTATAGTAATCTGGGAACATTGCTTTAGTTGAATATGCTTACCAGTTTATGATTATGTCACCTACATGCACAGTATTTTGTTTAAAAGGTGAACTAACCAGTTGGTTTAACTATATATTATAGTAATTTTGGGACATTGCTGCAGTTGAATATGCTTACCAGTTTATAATTTTGTCACTGAAATCCACAGTATTTGGTTTAATAGGTGAACTAATCAGGTAGTTTAGCTAAGTATTACACTAATTTGTGGGGATTGCTTTAGTTGAATATGCTTAACAGTTTATAATTATGTCACCTAAAGCCACAGTATTGGGTTTAATAGGTGAACTAATCAGGTAGTTTAGCTAAGTATTTCACTAATTTGTGGGGATTGCTTTAGTTGAATATGCTTACCAGTTTATAATTATGTCACCTAAATCCACAGTATTGGGTTTTATATATTAACTAACCATGTGGTTTAGCTAAATATTACAGTAATTTGGGGACATTGCTTTAGTTGCATAAGCATACCAAATTTGGTAATGTCACCTAAATCCACAGTATTGGGTTTAATAGCTGAACTAACCAGGTGGTTTAGCTAAATATTATAGTAATCAGGGACACTGCTTTTGTATAATATGCTTACCAGTTTATAATTATGTCACTTAAATCCACAGTATTGGGTTTAATGGGTGAACTAACCAGGTGGTTTAGCTAAACAGTACATTAATTTGGGGACATTGCTTCAGTTGAATATGCTTACCAGTTAATGTTTTCAACTAAATTCACTGTATTGTGCTTAAAAGGTGAAGTAACCATGTGGTTTATCTAAATAGTAAAGTCATTTTGGGACATTGCTTTAGTTGAATATGCTTAGCAGTCTATGATTATGTCACCTAAATCCACAGCATTCAGTTTAATAGGTGAACTAACCAGGTGGTTTAGCTAAATATTATAGTAATCTGGGGACATTGCTTTAGTTGAATATGCTCACCAGTTTATGATTATGTCACCTAAATCCACAATATTGGGTTTAAAAGGTGAACTAACCAGTTGGTTTAACTAAATATATTAATTTTGGGGACATTGCTGCAGTTGAATAGGCTTACCAGTTTATAATTATGTCACCTTAATCCACAGTATTGGGTTTTATAGGTGAACTAACCAGGAGGTTTAGCTAAATATTAAACTAATATGGGGACATTGCTGTAGATGAATATGCTTACCAGTTTATAATTATCTCACCTTAATCTGCAGTATTGGGATTAATAGGTAAACTAACCAGGTGGTTTAACTAAATAGTATACTAATTTGAGGACATTGCTTTAGTTGAATATGCTTACTAGTTTATAATTATGTCACCTAAATCCACAGTATTGGGTTTAATCGATGAACTAACCAGGAGGTTTTAAAGAAATATTATACTAATATGAGGACATTCCTTCAGTTGAATATGCTTACCAGTTTATAATTCTGTCACCTAAATTCACAGTATTGGGTTTAATAAGTGAACTAACCAGGTGGCTTAGCTAAATATTATAGTAATTTGGGGATATTTCTATTGTTCAATATGCTTATCAGATTTAATTATGTCACCTAAATCTACAGTATTTGGTTTAATAGGTGAACTATCCAGGTGACTTAGCTAAATATTTAGTAACTTGGGGATATTGCTTTAGTTGAATATGCTTACAAGTTTATATGTAACCTTAATTATTTCACCTAAATCCACAGTATTGAGTTTAATAGGTGGAGTAACCAGGTGGTTTAGCTAAGTATTATAGTAACTTCCGGACATTGCTTTAGTTAATATTCTTACCCATTTATAATTATTTAAACTAAATCCACAGTATTAGGTTTAATAGGCGAACTAACCAGGTGGTTTAGCTAAAGATTATAATAATTTGGGAATATTGCTTTAGTAGAATATGCTTACCAGTTTATAATTATGCCATCTAAATCCACAGTATCGGCTTTAATAGGGGAACTAACCAGTTGGTTTAGATAAATATTAGAGTGATTTGTGGACATTGCTTTAGTTGAATTTGAAAACAAATTATAATTATGTCACCTACTTCCACAGTATTATGTTTAATATGTGAGATAACTAGGTGGTTTAGCTAAATATTATACTAATTTGGGGATATTATTTTAGTTGAATATGCTTACCAGTTTATAATTATGTCACCTAAATCCACAGTATTGGGTTTGATAGGGGAATTAACCAGGTGGTTTAGCTAAATATTATAATAATTTGAGGATATTGCTTTAGTTGAATATGCTTAATAGTTTATGATTATGTCACATAATACAACAGTATTGGGTTTTATATGTGAACTAACCAGTTGGTTTAGATAAATATTATAGTAATTTGGGGTATTGCTTTAGTTGAATATGCTTACCCATTTATAATTATGTCACCTAAATTCATAGAATTGGTTTTAACAGGTCAATTAACAAGGTAGTTTAACTAAATACTATAGTCATTTGTGGACATTGCATTAGTTGAATATACTTACCAGTAAAACATTATGTCACCTAAATCCGCAGTATTGGGTATAATAGGTGAACTAACCAGGTGGGTTAAATAAATATTATACTAATTTGGGGACATTGCTTTAGCTGAATATGCTTAACAGTTCATAATTATGTCACCTTAATCCACGGTTTTGGATTTACTAAGTGAAGTAACAAAGTGGTTTAGCTAAATATTATAGTAATTTGAGGACATTGGTTTAGATGCATACGTGTGCCACTTTTAGTTATGTCACCTAAATCCACAATATTGGGTTTAATAGGTGAACTAACCAGTTGGTTTACATAAATATTATAGTAATTTGGGGAGATTGCTTTAGTTGAATATGCTTACCAGTTTATAATTACGTCACCTAAATCCACAGTATTGGGTTTAATAGGTGAACTAATCACATGGTTTAGCTAAATATTATAGTAATTTGGGGACATTGCTTTAGTTAAATATGCTTACCAGTTTATAATTATGTCACCTAATCCACAGTATTGGATTTTATAGGTGAAATAACCAGCTGGTTTAGCTAAATATTATAGTAATTTAGGGTCATTGCTTTAGTTGAATATGCCTACCAGTTTATAATTATTTCAACTAAATCCACAGTCATGGGTTTAATATGTGAACTAACCAGGTGGTTTAGCTAAATATTAAAGTAATTTGGCGACATTGCTTTAGTTGAAAATGCTTTCCTGTTTATAATTATGTCACCTAAATCCAAAGTATTGTGTTTAATATGGGAACTAACCAGGTGGTTTAGCTGAATATTATAGTCATTTGGTGATATTGCTTTAGTTGAATATACTAACCAGTTTATAATTATGTCACCTAAATCCTCAGTATTTGGTTTAATACATCAACTAGGTTTAGGTGGTTTAGCTAAATAGTATAGTAATTTGGGGACATTGCTTTCATTGATTATGCTTTCCAGTTTATAATTATGCCACCGAAATGCACAGTATTTGGTTTAATAGGTGAACTAATCAGGTAGTTTAGCTAAGTATTATAGTAATTTGGGGACATTGCTTTAGTTAAATTAGCTTACCAGTTTATAATCCTGTCACCTAAATCCACAGTATTGGGTTTTACAGGTGAACTAACCAGGAGGTTTAGCTAAATATTAAACTAATTTGGGGACATTGCCTTTGTTGAATATGCTTACCAGTTTATAATTATGTCACCTAAATGCACAGTATTGGGATTAATAGATGAAATAACCAAGTGGTATAACTAAATATTATACTTATTTGGTGATATTGTTTTAGTTGAATATGATTACCAGTTTATAACTATGTCAAATAAAAGCACAGTATTGGGTTTAAAAGGTGAATTAACCAGGTGATCCAGCTAAATATTATAGTAATTTGGGGATATTGCTTTAATTCAATATGCTTACCAGTTTAAATTGTGCCACGTAAATCCATAGAATTTGGTTTAATATGTGAACTAACTAGGTGACTTACCTAAATATTATAGTAAGTTGGGCATATTGCTTTAGTTGAATATGCTTGCCAGTTTAGATGTAGCCTAAATTATGTCATCTAATTCCACAGTATTGGGTTTAATAGGTGAAATAACCAGGTGGTTTAGCTAAATAATATAATACATTGGGGAACTTGCTTTAGTTAAATATGCTTACCAGTTTATAAATATGTCACCTAAATCCACAGTATTGCGTTTAATAGGCGAACTAACCAGGTGTCTTAGCTAAATAATATAATAAATTGGGGAAATTGCTTTAGTTGAATATACTTACCAGTTTATAATTATGTCATCTAAAGCCACAGAATTACGTTTAAAAGGTGAAAAAAAAAAAACAGGTGGTTTAGCTAAGTATTATAGTACTTTGGGACATTGCTTTAGTTAAATATGCTTACCAGTTTATGATTATGTCACCTAAATCAACAGTATTTGGTTTAATAGGTGAACTAACCATGTGGTTTAGCTAAATATTACAGTAATTTGGGGACACTTTTGTACAATATGCTTACCAGTTTATAATTATGTTACTTAAATCCACAGTATTGGGTGTAATGGGTGAACTAACCAGGTGGTTTCACAAAATATTACAGTAATTTGGGGACATTGCTTTAGTTGAATATGCTTACCAGTTAATAATTTCACGTAAGTTCACAGTATTGGGTTTAAAAGGTGAAGTAACCATGTGGATTATCTAAATAGTATAGTAATTTTTGTACATTGCTTTAGCTGAATATACTAAGCAGCTTTTGATATGTCACCAAAATCCACAGTATTAGGTTTAATAGGTGAACTTTAGCAAAATATTATAGTAATCTGGGAACATTACTTTAGTTGAATATGCTTACCAGTTTATGATTATGTCACCTAAATCCACATTATTGGGTATAAAAGGTGAACTAACCAGATGATTTAACTAAATATTATATTAATTTGGGGACATTGCTGTAGATGAATATGCTTACCAGTTTATAATTATGTCACCTAAATCCACAGTATTGGGATTAATAGGTGAACTAACCAGGTGGCTTAACTAAATAGTATACTTGTTTGGGGACATTGCTTTAGTTGAATATGCTTACTAGTTTATAATTGTCACCTAAATCCACAGTATTGGGTTAACTAGGTGATTTAACCAGGTGGTCCAGCTAAATATTATAGTAATTTGGGTATATTGCTTTAATTCAATATGCTTACCAATTCAAATTATGTCACATAAATCACAGTATTTGGTTTAATAGGTGAACTAACCACGTGGCTTCCCTAAATAATATAGTAAGTTAGGAAATTGCTTTAGTTTAATATGCTTATTAGTTTAGAAATAGCCCAAATTATATCAACTAACTCCACAGTATTGGGTTTAATATGTGAACTGACTAGGTGGTTTAGCTAAATATTATAGTAATTTTGGGACATTGCTTTAGTTCAATATACTTACCAGTTTATAATTATGTCATCTAAATCCTCAGTATTGGGTTTAATATGTGAACTAACCAGGTGGTGTAGCTAAATATTATAGTAATTTGGGGACATGACTTTTGTTGAATATGCTTTCCAGTTTATGATTATGTCACCTAAATATACAGTATTGGGTTTAATAGGTGAACTAACCATGTGGTTTTACTAAACATTAAACTAATTTGGGGAGATTAAATTGAAAACACACTGCTGAGGTTGGATTAAACCGACTTCTTTATTCACCACACAAATTCAAAATAATACAACACTGATTGAGTGCTTTCTTCCCTTTGCATAGGGATTTCATCAGAATCAATGTACACTCCCAATATCCTTCCTTTATACAATTGTACTTGTGGCATCATAATTGTTTATTAAGCAGAGTCAAGCATTAGCCAACAATTAAAAAATTAAAAAAAAATTAAAAACATTTTTTATCTAGTGTGCCATATATAAATATTTAAAATCATAAAATCCATATTGAGAAAACTTTATAAGTGTGACTTATAACCAATAGTTATTTGACAGCTGTGGCTTTCTTATTTAATCGAAATTATCTCATTTAGATGAGGCATTTGACCAGCTTGTAATTTTATTTGCCACCGTGTTTCCCTCTCCTCAATGTGGCTTCTGTAATCATCACCCCTTATCTGGTATGCCACCTTTTCTAAGATGGCAATGTTGAACTCAATAAACATACTGCAACTTAAGGAATGTTTGTACAAGGCGATATTCATATTCCCAGTAGTAATTTGATAAGAGTGTTCTTAATTCTTGTCCCTAAGCCTTCCTCTCTGTTTTTCCTATATAGAAAGCTGGACAGGATTTACAAATAGCTAAATACACAATTCCTTTAGTTTGACAGTTGCCTTTAACCAGTTTAACTTCTGTTTGTAAAATATTGTTTAATGTTATACTTTCCTTAGTGTAAATATATTTGCATTGTGAACAACACCCACATTTTGTAGTGCCATACGCTACATTTTGTTCATGTCCCACTTCTAATGTATTTTTTAAGTTGGGACCTAGCTTATAGATAAAGTTGGGTTTGGGGCCTCCTATTTCCCACAATTTTTGATTACTTTTGAGTATAGCCCAGTTTCTATTCACAATCTTTTCAACCTCATGTGCCTTACATCCAAATATAACCACCATTGCTTTCTCAAATCTGTTATTTTCAGGTTCATTTTTACCTCTATCTTGTTCCATGCTGGCATAGTTTCCCAATAGGGGCTTATATTTGTTTCCCCATTCTTTCTCAACATATACACTGTACTCTTTGATTACTTTTTTTGGGTACCCCTGTCCTCAAAAAGTTTAGATACCTTGTTTAATTCATCCTCCAAATTGTTCCTGTCTGAAGTCATTCTCACCACTCTTATCATTTGTCCCTTAATAATACTGTTCTTCACTTTATAAGGGTGGTTACTCGAATATTCTAAATAAGAGTTGCTGAACATTGGTTTCCTGTAAATTTTTGATCTAAATTCATTGTTTCCTTTTTCAATGTATGTATCTAAATAATTCAGTCCTTCTTTATTGTGTGTATAAGTAAATTTAAGGAAGCCAGTACTTCCATTCAGGTGTTGAATTAATTCCTGAATCAAATCTTCAGGTCCACAAGATAAATATATCATCCAGGTATCTAATATATAACTTCATATATTTATAAAATTTACTCTTAAAAACCTGGTTTTGCTCCCACTTTAATAATACTAGGTTAGCAAAAACTGGGGCACAGGGGGCCCCCATAGCAACCCCTTTTGCTTGCCTGTAAAATTCCTCTTCAAATAAAATGAAGTTGTTGTCCAAAACAATCTCCACAAAGTCTACAATTAATTCTTTAGTGTTGATGTCTAAGTGGGTGTTGTTATTAAGACTGTCCGTAAACAAATCTAAACCTTCTTTTTTGGGGATGCATGAAAACAAATCCACCACATCAATTGTCAAAAAAATCAAGTTATTTTCCCAAAGTTTTTTCTCTATTTTGGCTAAGAATTCCCACGAATCCTTCACTAAATGTCCAGAATTGTGTATTTGTTGTTTTAGCCATTGATCTATGACCACACCGAAGGGGTAGGTTTTTGACCCCCTCCCATCAACTATAGGTCTAAATGACAGTTTGTCCAACCCTTTGTGGACTTTCGGTATACCAAAAATAGTTGCAATTTTTGGTTTAGTCACTTTTAAATAGTTATATAGGTCTCCTGAAATTCTTTCTTCAATTAAATAGTCTTCCAAATAAAAGTCAATTCTTTTGTAACTAATATTGACTTCATTCAAAGATATAGATTGATATGTGTGGATGTTGTTCAGAATTTCAAAGATTTTTTGGGAATATTCAAACAAGTCGTAAAAAAACATCCCTCCTCCCTTGTCTGGTCTCATTAACCTAACCGTGTTGTCATTTCTTAGTTCTTGTAGAACCTCATTTTCCCTTTTACTCAAATTGTAATTCTTAGGGCCATGTTGTTCCTTATTTTTTAACTTGTAAATGTCATCCACAATGGCTTTTTCCAGAATGTTGAGTGTGGGTTCTACAGGTGGATTATATGTGCTCTTATTTCTTAATTCAACGTGATTGTCTTTGCTTCCCTTATGTGTCGACTCATGAAACATGTAGGCCAAATTTAATTTCCTTATAAATGTCTTCAACTCAATAATAGTCTCAACGTAATCAAAGGGTTTTTTTGGAACAAATTTAAGGCCTTTCATGCATAACTGGAAGTGTTCTTTTTTATCTCTACTCCCGCATAATTATAGATGTGGAACCCTCCCATTGTATATATGATTCCATCCTGCACTATTGAATCTACCACCCCTTCCTTTTGTATCCGTTTGTTTTCCAACCCCAATTCCATTGGTCCCTGTTTTCCATCAAACACACGTCCATCTCCTTTTGGTACTGAAAATGGTGGTGTTCTGTTTCATCTTGATAATTCCTATCAGGGTAATCTAAGTTACCCTTTTTGGTATACATTTTTTGTGTTTTAAAATCATGCCTGTTATGCCCCATTTTTTTTGTTTCACTTTCCTTGTTGTCATTCTTTAAAATATATGCCTTGTTATTCTTGTAATCATTTAAATCCCTATTTAGTTTTTTACATTTTGTGCTGAACAATTTATCACATTTAAAATCAATGCTTTCCACTTTTCTAAAATATAGTTCTTCCTGTTCTAAAAATAATAAGTAATTTCTAATCTTTTCATTTAAAAATTCAGTTTGTGTGATTAAAGAGCTTATTTTTTTGTCATTGTTGGTTATTATTTTCTCCATCAATTCAATACCATGCCTATTAAACATTTCTATAAATTCTGCTTTAACCTTGTCATCATAATCGACACCAAAAGGGAATTTGTACACCCTTAGCCCCTTTGGGACAATCTTTTTCAAAATATATTCGGCTAAATAACCATTTTCTATTTGCAGTTTTTTCAATAAAAATAATTTTGACTCAAACATAAAAATCAAGTCTCTAAGAGTTCCTTCAGGGCACTCATTGCTGTCAATAAAGTCTTTGTTTGGTGTCTCTATGCATTGTTTGTTGGAAAACTCAAATTGTTTATTCAGCATATAATCGTATCCTTTCCCCTTCTTAAGCAAAGCTCTTTGATAATTATTAATTTGCCCATTACTCACAACTCTGGTCGATGCGTTACTGTTTCCCATTAAGTTCACAACCTCCTGGCCATCCCGACAGTTACTTCCACCTGGGTTCCCCTTACTACAACTGTTAGGAAAAACAGAGAGAAGGCTTAGGGACAGGATTTAAGAACACTTTTATCAAATTACTACAGGGAATATGAATAACGCCTTGTACAAACATTCCTTAAGTTGCAGTATGTTTATTGAATTCAACTTTGCCATCTTAGAAAAGGTGGCGTACCAGATAAGGGGTGGTGATTACAGAAGCCACATTGAGGAGAGGGAAACACGGTGGCAAATAAAATTACAAACTGGTCAAATGCCTGGTCTAAATAAGATAATTTCGATTAAACCCATTTTAAATAAGAAAGCCACAGCTGTCAAATAACTATTGGTTATAAGTCGCACTTATAAAGTTTTCTCAATATGGATTTTATGATTTTAAATATTTATATATGGCACACTAGATAACTATTTTTTTTTTTACTTTTTTTAATTGTTGACTAACGCTTGACTCTGCTTAATAAACAATTATGATGTCACAAGTTCAATTGTATAAAGGAAGGATGTTGGGAGTGTACATTGATTCTGATGAAATCCCTATGCAAAGGGAAGAAAGCGCTCAATCAGTGTTGTATTATTTTGAATTTGTGTGGTGAATAAAGAAGTCGGTTTAATCCAACCTCAGCAGTGTGTTTTCAATTTAATCTCCCCAAATTAGTTTAATGTTTAGTAAAACCACATGGTTAGTTCACCTATTAAACCCAATACTGTATATTTAGGTGACATAATCACAATATTGGATTTAAAAAGTGAACTAACCAGTTGGTTTATACAAATATTGTAGTAATTTGGGGAGATTGCTTTAGTTGGATATGCTTAACAGTTTATAATTACATCACCTAAATCCACAGTATTGGGTTTAAGAAGTGAACTAACCAGGTGGTTTAGGTAAATATTACAATAATCAGGGACATTGCGTTTGTATAATATGCTTACCATTTTATAATTATGTCACTTAAATCCACAGTATTGGCTTTAATAGGTGAACTACCCAGGTGGTTTAGATAAATATTATAGAAATTTTGTGACATGGCTTTAGTTGAATATGCTTACCAGTTTTTAATTATTTCACCTAAATTCACAGTATTGGGTTTAATAGGTGAAGTAGCCACGTGGTTTTGCTAAATATTATAGTAATTAGTTAAATATGCTTACCAGTTTATAACAATGTGACATAAATCCACATTATTGCATTTAATAGGTGAACTAACCAGTTGGTTTAGCTAAATATTATAGTAACCTGGGGACATTGCTGTAGTTGAATTTGCATACCAGTTTATAATTATGTCACCTAAATCCACAGTATTGGGTTTAATTGGGGAACTAACTAGATGATTAGGTTAAATATTATAGTAATTTGGGGGACCTTCCATTAGTTGAATATGCTTACCCATTTATAGTTATGTCACCTAAATCCAAAGTATTGGTTTTAATAGGTGAACATACCAGGTGGTTTAACTAAATATTATAGTAATTTGGGCACATTGCTTTCATTGAATATACTTACCATTTTATAATTATGTCATGTAAATCCATACTATTGGGTTCAATACATAAAATTACCAGGTGGTTTAGCTAAATATTATAGTAATTGGGGGACATTGCTTTAGTTGAATATGCTTTACAGTTTATAACAATGTCACATAAATCCACAGTATTGGGTTTAATAGGTGAGCTAACCAGGTGGTTTGACTAAATGTTATACTAATTTGGGGAGATTATTTTAGTTGAATATGCTTAACAGTTTATAATTATGTCACCTAAATCCACAGTTTTGGGTTTAATAGGTGAACTAACAAGGTGGTTTAGCTAAATATTATAGTTGTTTGGGGACATTGCTTTAGTTGCATATGCTTACCAGTTTATAATTATATCACCGAAATCCTCAGTATTGGGTTTAATATATGAACTAACCATGTGGTTTAGCTAAATATTATAGTAATTTGGGGACATTGCTTTAGTTAAATATGATTACCAGTTTATAATTATGCCACCTAATCCACAGTATTGGGTTTAATAGGTGAACTAACCATGTGGTTTAGCTAAATATTAAAGTAATTTGGTGACATTGCTTTAGTTGAATATGCTTCCCTGTTTATAATTATGTTACCTAAATCCACAAAATTGGGTTTAATATGTGAACTAACCAGGTAGTTTAGCTAAACATTACAGTCATTCGGGGGCATTGCTTTAGCTGAATATACTAACCAGTTTATAATTATGTCATTTAAATCCTCAGTATTGGGTTTAATATGTCAACTAACCAGGTGGTTTAGCTAAATATTATAGTAATTTGGGGACATTGCTTTTGTTGAATATGCTTTCCCGTTTATAATTATGTCACCAAAATCCACAGTATTTGGTTTAATAGGTGAACTAATCAGGTAGTTCAGCTAAGTATTATAGTAATTTGCGGACATTGCTTTAGTTGAATTAGATTGCCAGTTTATAATTCTGTCACCTAAATCCACAGTATTGGGTTTTAGAGGTGAACTAACCAGGAGGTTTAGCTAAATATTAAAATAAATTGGGGACATTGCTGCTGTTGAATTTGCTTACCAGTTTATAATTATGTCACCTAAATGCACAGTATTGGGATTAATAGGTGAACTAACCAAGTGGCTTAACTAAATATTATACTAATTTGGTGATATTGCTTTAGTTGAATATGCTTCCCAGTTTATAATTATGTCAACTAAAAGCACAGTATTGTGTTTAAAAGGTGAATTAAGCAAGTGGTCCAGCTAAATATTATAGTAATTTGGAGATATTGCTTTAATTCAATATGCTTACCAGTTTAAATTATTGCACCTAATTCCACAGAATTTGGTTTAATAGGTGGAATAACTAAGTAGCTTACCTAAATATTATAGTAAGTTGGGGATACTGCTTTAGTTGAATACCCTTACCAGTTTAGATGTAGCCTAAATTATGACATCTAATTCCACAGTATTGGGTTTAATAGGTGAAATAACCAGGTGGATTAGCTAAATAATATAATAAATTGAGGAACATGCTTTAGTTGAATATGCTTACAAGTTTATAAATATGTCACCTAAATCCACAGTATTGCATTTAATATGTGAACTAACCAGGTGGTTTAGCTAAATAATATAATACATTGGGGAAATTGCTTAAGTTGAATATACTTCCCATTTTATAATTATTTCACCTAAATCCACAGTATTAGGTTTAAAAGGTAAAAAACCCAGGTGGTTTAAATAAATATTATAGTAATTTGGGACATTGCTTTAGTTAAATATGCTTACCAGTTTATGATTATGTCACCTAAATCAACAGTATTTGGTTTAATAGGTGAACTAACCAGGTGGTTTAACTAAATATTATACTAATTTGGTGAGATTGCTTTATTTGAATATGCTTAACAGTTTATAATTATGTCACCTAAAGCCACAGTATTGGGTTTAATAGGTGAACTAACCAGGTGGTTTAGCTAAATATTATAGTAATTTGGGGATATTGCTTTTTTTGCATATGCTTAGCAGTTTATAAATCCACAGTATTGGGTTAACTAACCATGTGGTTTAGCTAAATATTACAATAATTTGGGGACATTGCTTTAGTTTCATATGCGTACCAGTTTTGGTAATGTCACCTAAATCCACAGTATTGGGTTTATTAGGTGAACTAACCAGGTGGTTTAGCTAAATATTATAGCAATCGGGGACACTGCTATTGTATAATATGCTTACCAGTTTATAATTATGTCACTTAAATCCACAGTATTGGGTTTAATGAGTGAACTAACCAGGTGGTTTAGCTAAATATTACAGAAATTTGGGGACATTGCTTTAGTTGAATATGCTTTCCAGTTAATGATTATGTCACCTAAATACACAGTATTGGGTTTAGTAAGTGAACTAACCACGTGGTTTTACTAAACATTATACTAATTTGGGGAGATTGCTTTAGTTTAATATGCTTAACAGTTTATAATTATGACACCTAAATCCACAGTATTGGGTTTAATATTTGAACTAACCAAGTGGTTTAGCTAAATATTACAGTAATTTGGGGACATTGATTTAGTTGAATATGCTTACCAGTTAATAATTTCACCCATATTAACAGTATTGGGTTTAATAGATGAAGTAACCACGTGGTTTATCTAAATAGAAAGTAATTTTTGGAAATTGCTTTAGTTGAATATGCTTAGCAGTTTTTGATTATGTCACCTAAATCCACAGTATTGGGTTTAAAAGGTGATCTAACCATTTGGTTTTACTAAATATTATATTAATTTGGTGACATTGCTGTAGTTGAATATGCTTACCAGTTTATAATTCTGTCACCTTAATCCACAGTATTGGGTTTTATAGGTGAACTAACCAGGATATAAAGCTAAATATTTAACTCATTTGGGGATATTTCTGTAGATGAATATGCTTACGATTTTATAATTATGTCACCAAAATCCACAGTATTGGGTTTAATAGGTGATTTAACCAGGTGGTACATGTAAATATTATAGTAATTTGGGGATATTGCTTTAATTCAATATGCTTACCAATTTAAATTATGTCACCTAAATCCACAGTATTTGGTTTAATAGGTGAACTAAACAGGTGGCTTACCTAAATATTATAGTAAGTAGGAAAATGTCTTTATTTTAATATGATTACTAGTTTAGAAGTAGCCTGCGGTGGTGGTGCTACGGTGGCATTGTCGCTTCACAGTAAGACATTGTCCTGTTCGATTCTCAGCTAGAGAGTCTTCTGTGTGGAGACATGCATGAATGAATGTACCTTCGTTGAAGGTTGTGCATCAGGGTGGGCAACTCAGCACGTAAAAATCTACTGCCAATCATTAGCGGACTGTGTTCTGCTGTGGCAACCCCTAACCGGGAAAAGCCGAAAGACTGTTGTTGTTGTTGTTGTACTACTTTAGAAGTAGCCTAAATTATATCAGCTAAATTCACAGTATTGGGTTTAGTATCTGAACTAACCAGGTGGTGTAGTTAATGTTATAGTAATCTGGGGACATGGCATTAGTTGAATATGCTTTCCAGTTAATGATTATGTCACCTAAATACACAGTATTGGGTTTAGTAAGTGAACTAACCATGTGGTTTTACTAAACATTATACTAATTTGGGGAGATTGCTTTAGTTTAATATGCTTAACAGTTTATAATTATGACACCTAAATCCACAATATTGGGTTTAATATGTGAACGAACCATGTGATTTAGCTAAATATTATAGTAATTTGGGGACATTGCTTTAATTGCATATGCGTACCAGTTTTTGTTATGTCACCTAAATCCACAGTATTGTGTTTAATAGGTGAACTTACCAGGTGGTTTAGTTAAGTATTATAGTAATTTGGGGACATTGCTTTACTTGATTTAGCTTACCAGTTTATAATTATTTCACCTAAATCCTCAATATTGGATTTAATAAGTGAACTGACCAGTTGGTTTAGACAAGTATTATAGTAATTTGGGGGGATTGCTTTAGTTGAATATGCTTTACAGTTTATAATTACATCACCTAAATCCACAGTATTGGGTTTAATAAGTGAACTAACCAGGTGGTTTAGCTAAATATTATAATAATCGGGATATTGCGTTTGTATAATATGCTTGCCATTTTATAATTATGTCACCTAAATCCACAGTATTGGCTTTAATAGGTGAACTAACCAGGTGGTTTAGTTAAATATTATAGAAATTTTGTGACATGGCTTTAGTTGAATATGCTTACCAGTTTTTTATTATTTCACCTAAATTCACACTATTGGGTTTAATAGGTGAACTAACCAGGTGATTTTGCTAAATATTATAGTAATTAGTTAAATATGTAATATAAATCCACATTATTGGGTTTAATAGGTGAACTAACCAGTTGGTTAGGTTAAATAGTATAGTAATTTGGTGGACATTGCATTTGTTGAATATGCTTACCCATTGATAGTTATGTCACCTAAATCCACAATATTGGTTTTAATAGGTGAACATACCAGGTGGTTTAACTAAATATTATAGTAATTTGGGGACATTACCTTCATTGAATATACTTACCAGTTTATAATTATGTCACCTAAATCCATAGTATTGGGTTTAATACATGAACTTTCCAGGTGGTTTAGCTAAATATTATAGTATTTTGGGGGCATTGGTTTAGTTGAATATGCTTTACAGTTTATAACTATGTCACCTAAATCCACAGTATTGGGTTTAATAGGTGAGCTAACCAAGTGGTTTAACTAAATATTATACTAATTTGGGGAGATTGTTTTAGTTGAATATGCTTAACAGTTTATAATTATGTCACCTAAATCCACAGTTTTAGATTTAATAGATGAACTAAACCAGGTGGTTTAGCTAAATATTATAGTAGTTTGGGGACATTGCTTTAGTTGCGTATGCTTTCCAGTTTTAGTTATGTCACCTAAATCCACAGTATTGGGTTTAGTAGGTGAATTAACCACATTGTTTAGCTAAACATTATAGTAATTTGGGGACATTGCTTTAGTTGAATCAGTTTACCAGTTTATAATTGTGTCACCTAAATCCACAGTATTGCTTTTAACGGGTAAATTAACCAGATGGTTTAACTAAATACTACAGTCATTTTGGGACATTGCATTAGTTGAATATACTTACCAGTTTAAAATTATGTCACCTAAAGTCACAGTGTTGAGTTTAATTCAAGAACTAACCAGGTGGTTTAGGTAAATGTTATACTAATTTGGGGGTATTGCTTTAGTGGAATATGCTTTCCAGTTCATAAAGATGTCACCTAAATCCACAGTATTGGGTATAATAGTTGAACTAACCAGGTGGGTGAACTAAATATTATACTAATTTGGGGACATTGCTTTAGTTGAATATGCTTACCAGTTTATAATTATGTCACCTAAATCCACAGTTTTAGCTTTAATAAGTGAACTAACCAGGTGGTTTAGCTAAATATTATAGTAATTTGGGGGCATTTCTTTAGTTGCATATGCTTACCAGGTTATAATTATATCGCCCAAATCCACAGTATTGGGTTTAATATATGAATGAACCATGTATTTTAACTAAATGGTATAATAATTTGTGGACATTGATTTAGTTGTATATGCGTACCACTTTTTAGTTATGTCACCTAAAACCACAATATTGCGTTTAATAGATGAACTAACCAGTTGGTTTGCATAAATATTATAGTAATTTGGGGAGATTGCTTTTGTTGAATATGCTTACCAGTTTATAATTGCATCACCTAAATCCACAGTACTGGGTTTAATAGGTGAACTAATCACGTGGTTTAGCTAAATATTATAGTAATTTGGGGATATTGCTTTAGTTAAATATTATTACCAGTTCATAATTATGTCAACTAAATCCAAAGTCATAGGTTTAATAGGTGAACTAACCAGGTAGTATAGCTAAATATTAAAATAATTTGGCGACATTGCTTTAGTTGAATATGCTTTCCTGTTTATAATTATGTTACCTAAATCCACAAAAGTGGGTTTAATATGTGAACTAATTGGTAGTTTAGCTAAATATTACAGTCATATGGGGACATTGCTATAGTTTAATATACTAACCAGTTTATAATTATGTCATCTAAATCCTCAGTATTGGGTTTAATACATCAACTAACCAGGTGGTGTAGCTAAATATTATAGTAATTTGGGGACATTGCTTTTGCTGAATATGCTTTCCAGTTTATAATTATGTCACCGGAATCCACAGTATTTGGTTTAATAGGTGAACTAATCAGGTAATTTAGCTAAGTGTTAGATTAATTTTGGGACATTGCTTTAGTTGAATTAGCTTACCAGTTTATAATTCTGTCACCTAAATACACAGTATTGGGTTTTACAGGTGAACTAACCAGGAGGTTTAGCTACATATTAAACTAATTTAGGGACATTGCCTTTGTTGGATATGCTTACCAGTTTATAATTATGTCACCTAAATGCACAGTATTGGGATTAATAGGTGAACTAACCAAGTGGTTTAACTAAATATTATACTAATGTGGCGATATTGCTTTAGTTGAATATGCTTACCAGTTTATAATTATGTCAACTAAAAGCACAGTATTGGGTTTAAAAGGTAAATTAACCAGGTGGCCTAGCTAAATATTATAGTAATTTGGGACATTGCTTTAGTTGAATATGCTTACTAGTTTATAATTATGTCACCTAAATCTACAGTATTGGGTTTAATATATTAACTAACCATGTGGTTTAGCTAAATATTACAGCAATTTGGGGACATTGCTTTAGTTGCATATGCATACCAGCTTTGGTAATGTCACCTAAATCCAAAGTATTGGGTTTAATTGGTGAACTAACCAAGTGGTTTAGCTAAATATTACAGTCATATGGGGACATTGCTTTAGTTTAATATGCTTAACAGTTTATAATTATGACACCTAAATCCACAATATTGGGTTTAATATGTGAACGAACCATGTGATTTAGCTAAATATTATAGTAATTTGGGGACATTGCTTTAATTGCATATGCGTACCAGTTTTTGTTATGTCACCTAAATCCACAGTATTGTGTTTAATAGGTGAACTTACCAGGTGGTTTAGTTAAGTATTATAGTAATTTGGGGACATTGCTTTACTTGATTTAGCTTACCAGTTTATAATTATTTCACCTAAATCCTCAATATTGGATTTAATAAGTGAACTGACCAGATGGTTTAGACAAGTATTATAGTAATTTGGGGGGATTGCTTTAGTTGAATATGCTTTACAGTTTATAATTACATCACCTAAATCCACAGTATTGGGTTTAATAAGTGAACTAACCAGGTGGTTTAGCTAAATATTATAATAATCGGGGATATTGCGTTTGTATAATATGCTTGCCATTTTATAATTATGTCACCTAAATCCACAGTATTGGCTTTAATAGGTGAACTAACCAGGTGGTTTAGTTAAATATTATAGAAATTTTGTGACATGGCTTTAGTTGAATATGCTTACCAGTTTTTTATTATTTCACCTAAATTCACACTATTGGGTTTAATAGGTGAACTAACCAGGTGATTTTGCTAAATATTATAGTAATTAGTTAAATATGTAATATAAATCCACATTATTGGGTTTAATAGGTGAACTAACCAGTTGGTTAGGTTAAATAGTATAGTAATTTGGTGGACATTGCATTTGTTGAATATGCTTACCCATTGATAGTTATGTCACCTAAATCCACAATATTGGTTTTAATAGGTGAACATACCAGGTGGTTTAACTAAATATTATAGTAATTTGGGGACATTACCTTCATTGAATATACTTACCAGTTTATAATTATGTCACCTAAATCCATAGTATTGGGTTTAATACATGAACTTTCCAGGTGGTTTAGCTAAATATTATAGTATTTTGGGGGCATTGGTTTAGTTGAATATGCTTTACAGTTTATAACTATGTCACCTAAATCCACAGTATTGGGTTTAATAGGTGAGCTAACCAAGTGGTTTAACTAAATATTATACTAATTTGGGGAGATTGTTTTAGTTGAATATGCTTAACAGTTTATAATTATGTCACCTAAATCCACAGTTTTGGATTTAATAGATGAACTAAACCAGGTGGTTTAGCTAAATATTATAGTAGTTTGGGGACATTGCTTTAGTTGCGTATGCTTTCCAGTTTTTAGTTATGTCACCTAAATCCACAGTATTGGGTTTAGTAGGTGAATTAACCACATTGTTTAGCTAAACATTATAGTAATTTGGGGACATTGCTTTAGTTGAATCAGTTTACCAGTTTATAATTGTGTCACCTAAATCCACAGTATTGCTTTTAACGGGTAAATTAACCAGATGGTTTAACTAAATACTACAGTCATTTTGGGACATTGCATTAGTTGAATATACTTACCAGTTTAAAATTATGTCACCTAAAGTCACAGTGTTGAGTTTAATTCAAGAACTAACCAGGTGGTTTAGGTAAATGTTATACTAATTTGGGGGTATTGCTTTAGTGGAATATGCTTTCCAGTTCATAAAGATGTCACCTAAATCCACAGTATTGGGTATAATAGTTGAACTAACCAGGTGGGTGAACTAAATATTATACTAATTTGGGGACATTGCTTTAGTTGAATATGCTTACCAGTTTATAATTATGTCACCTAAATCCACAGTTTTAGCTTTAATAAGTGAACTAACCAGGTGGTTTAGCTAAATATTATAGTAATTTGGGGCATTTCTTTAGTTGCATATGCTTACCAGGTTATAATTATATCGCCCAAATCCACAGTATTGGGTTTAATATATGAATGAACCATGTATTTTAACTAAATGGTATAATAATTTGTGGACATTGATTTAGTTGTATATGCGTACCACTTTTTAGTTATGTCACCTAAAACCACAATATTGCGTTTAATAGATGAACTAACCAGTTGGTTTGCATAAATATTATAGTAATTTGGGGAGATTGCTTTTGTTGAATATGCTTACCAGTTTATAATTGCATCACCTAAATCCACAGTACTGGGTTTAATAGGTGAACTAATCACGTGGTTTAGCTAAATATTATAGTAATTTGGGGATATTGCTTTAGTTAAATATTATTACCAGTTCATAATTATGTCAACTAAATCCAAAGTCATAGGTTTAATAGGTGAACTAACCAGGTAGTATAGCTAAATATTAAAATAATTTGGCGACATTGCTTTAGTTGAATATGCTTTCCTGTTTATAATTATGTTACCTAAATCCACAAAAGTGGGTTTAATATGTGAACTAATTGGTAGTTTAGCTAAATATTACAGTCATATGGGGACATTGCTATAGTTTAATATACTAACCAGTTTATAATTATGTCATCTAAATCCTCAGTATTGGGTTTAATACATCAACTAACCAGGTGGTGTAGCTAAATATTATAGTAATTTGGGGACATTGCTTTTGCTGAATATGCTTTCCAGTTTATAATTATGTCACCGGAATCCACAGTATTTGGTTTAATAGGTGAACTAATCAGGTAATTTAGCTAAGTGTTAGATTAATTTTGGGACATTGCTTTAGTTGAATTAGCTTACCAGTTTATAATTCTGTCACCTAAATACACAGTATTGGGTTTTACAGGTGAACTAACCAGGAGGTTTAGCTACATATTAAACTAATTTAGGGACATTGCCTTTGTTGGATATGCTTACCAGTTTATAATTATGTCACCTAAATGCACAGTATTGGGATTAATAGGTGAACTAACCAAGTGGTTTAACTAAATATTATACTAATGTGGATATTGCTTTAGTTGAATATGCTTACCAGTTTATAATTATGTCAACTAAAAGCACAGTATTGGGTTTAAAAGGTAAATTAACCAGGTGGCCTAGCTAAATATTATAGTAATTTGGGACATTGCTTTAGTTGAATATGCTTACTAGTTTATAATTATGTCACCTAAATCTACAGTATTGGGTTTAATATATTAACTAACCATGTGGTTTAGCTAAATATTACAGCAATTTGGGGACATTGCTTTAGTTGCATATGCATACCAGCTTTGGTAATGTCACCTAAATCCAAAGTATTGGGTTTAATTGGTGAACTAACCAAGTGGTTTAGCTAAATATTACAGTCATATGGGGACATTGCTTTAGTTTAATATACTAATCAGTTTATAATTATGTCATCTAAATCCTCAGTATTGGGTTAAATATGCCAACTAACCAGGTGGTGTAGCTAAATATTATAGTAATTTGGGGACATTGCTTTTGTTGAATATGCTTTCCAGTTTATAATTATGTCACTGAAATCCACAGTATTTGGTTTAATAGGTGAACTAATCAGGTAATTTAGCTAAGTATTAGAGTAATTTTGGGACATTGCTTTAGTTGAATTAGCTTACCAGTTTAAATTATGCCACCTAAATTTACAGAATTTGGTTTAATAGGTGAACTAAGATATGTCATCTAATTCCACAGTATTGGGTTTAATAGGTGAAATAACCAGGTGGTTTAGCTAAATAATATAATAAAATGGAAAATTTGCTAACCAGTTTATAATTATGTCATCTAAATCCTCAGTATTGGGTTTAATACGCCAACTAACCAGGTGGTGTAGCTAAATATTATAGTAATTTGGGGACATTGCTTTAGTTGAATATGCTTACCAGTTTATAAATATGTCACCTAAATCCACAGTATTGCATTTAATAGGTGAACTAACCAGGTGGTTTAGCTAAATAATATAATAAATTGGGGAAATTGTTTTAGTTGAATATACTTACCAGTTTATAATTATGTCACCTAAATCCACAGTATTACATTTAAAAGGTAACAAAAACAGGTGGCCTAGCTAAATATTATAGTAATTTGGGACATTGCTTTAGTTTAATATGCTTACCAGTTTATGATTATGTCACCTAAATCAACAGTATTGGGTTTAATAGGTGAACTAACCAGGTGGTTTAACTAAATATTATACTAATTTGGGGTGATTGCTTTAGTTGAATATGCTTACTAGTTTATAATTATGTCACCTAAATCTACAGTATTGGGTTTAATATATTAACTAACCATGTGGTTTAGCTAAATATTACAGTAATTTGGGGACATTGCTTTAGTTGAATATGCTTACCAGTTAATAATTTCACCTAAATTCACAGTATTGGATTTAATAGTTGAAGTAACCATGTGGTTTATCTAAATAGTAAAGTAATTTTGGGACATTGTCTTAGGTGAATATGCTTAGCAGTTTATGATTATGTCACCTAAATGACAGTATTGGGATTAATAGGTGAACTAACCAGGTGGTTTAGCTAAATATTATAGTAATCTGGGGACATTGCTTTAGTTGAATATGCTTACCAGTTTATAATTACGTCACCTAAATCCACAGTACTGGGTTTAATAGGTGAACTAATCACGTGATTTAGCTAAATATTTTAGTAATTTGGGGACATTGCTTTAGTTACATATGATTTCCAGTTCATAATTAAGTCACTTAATCCCAGTATTGGGTTTAATAGGTGAAATAATCAGTTGGTTTTGCAAAATATTATAGTAATTTAGGGAAATTCCTGCAGCTGAATATGCCTACCAGTTTATAATTATGTCAACCAAATCCATAGTCATAGGTTTAACAGGTGAACTAACCAGGTGGTTTAGCTAAATATTAAAGTCATCTGGGGACATTGCTTTAGTTGAATATACTAACCAGTTTATTATTGTGTCATATATACCCTCAGTATTGGGTTTAATACGTCAACTAACCAGATAGTGTAGCTAAATATTATAGTAGTTTGGGGACATTGCTTTTGTTGAATATGCTTTCCAGTTTATAATTATGTCACCAAAATCCACAGTATTTGGTTTAATAGGTGAACTAATCAGGTAGTTTAGCTAAGTATTATAGTAATTTGGGGACATTGCTTTAGTTGAATTAGCTTACCAGTTTATAATTCTGTCACCTAAATCTAAAGTATTGGGTTTTACAAGTGAACTAATCGTGAGGTTTAGCTAAATATTAAACTAATTTGGGGACATTGCCTTTGTTGAATATGCTTACCAGTTTATAATTATGTCATCTAAATGCACAGTATTAGGATTAATAGGTGAACTAACCAAGTGGTTTAACTAAATATTATACTAATTTGCTGATATTGCTTTAGTTGAATATGCTTACCAGTTTATAGTTATGTCAACTAAAAGCACAGTATCGGGTTTAAAAGGTGAATTAACCAGGTGGTCCAGCTAAATATTATAGTAATTTGGGGATATTGCTTTAATTCAATATGCCTACCAGTTTAAATTAGGTCACCTAAATCCCCAGAATTTGGTTTTATAGGTGAACTAACTAGGTGGCTTACCAAAATATTATAGTAAGTTGGAGATATTGCTTTAGTTGAATATCCTTACCAGTTTAGATGTAGCCTACATTATGTCATCTATTTCCACAGTATTGGGTTTAATAGGTGAAATAACCAGGTGGTTTAGCTAAATAATATAATAAATTAGGGAATTTGCTTTAGTTGAATATGCTTACCAGTTTATAAATATGTCACTTAAATCCACAGTATTGCATTTAATAGGTTAACTAACCAGATGGTTTAGCTAAATAATATAATAAATTGGGGAAATTGCTTTAGTTGAATATACTTACCAGTTTATAATTATGTCACCTAAATCCGCTGTATTAGGTTTAAAATGTGAAAAAAAAACAGGTGGGTTAGCTAGATATTATAGTAATTTGGGTCATTGCTTTAGTTAAATATGCTTACCAGTTTATGATTATGTCACCTAAATCAACAGTATTGGGTTTAATAGGTGAACTAATCAGGTGGTATAGCTAAATATTATAGTAATCAGGGACACTGCTTTTGTATAATATGCTTACCAGTTTATAATTATGTCACTTAAATCCACAGCATTGGGTTTAATGGGTGAACTAACCAGGTGGTTTAGATAAATATTACAGTAATGTGGGGACATTGCTTTAGATGAATATGCTTACCAGTAAATAATTTCACCAAAATTCACAGTATTGGGTTTAATAGGTGAAGTAACCACGTGGTTTATCTAAATAGTAAAGTAATTTTGGGATATTGTTTTAGCTGAATATGGTTAGCAGTTTACAATTATGTCACCTAAATCCACAGTATTGGGTTTAATAGGTGAACTAACCAGGTGGTTTATCTAAATATTATAGTAAAATCTGGGGACATTGCTTTAGTTGAATATGCTTACCAGTTTATGATTATGTCACCTAAATCCACAGCATTGTGTTTAAAAGGTGAATTAACCAGTTGGTTTAACTAACTATTATATTAATTTAGGGACATTGCTGTAGTTGAATTTGCTTACCAGTTTATAATTCTGTCAACTTTATTCACAGTATTGGGTTTTATAGGTGAACTTACCAGGAGGTTTAACTAAATATTAAACTAATTTGTGGACATTGCTGTAGATGAATATGCTTACCAGTTTATAATTATATCACCTAAATCCACAGTATTGGGATTAATAAGTGAACTAACCAGGTGGTTTAACTAAATAGTATACTAATTTTGGGATATTGCTTTAGTTGAATATGCTTACTACTTTATAATTATGTCACCTAAATCCAGTTGGATTAGACAAATATTATAGTAATTTGGGGAGATTGTTTTAGTTGAATATGTCTAACAGTTTATAATTGCATCACCTAAATCCAAGGTATTGAGTTTACTAAGTGAACTAACCAGGTGGTTTAGCTAAATATTATAATAATCGGGGACATTGCATTTGTATAATATGCTTATCATTTTATAATTACATCACATAAATCCACAGTTTTGGCTTTAATAGGTAAACTAACCAGGTGGTTTAGTTAAATATTATAGAAATTTTGTGACATTGCTTTAGTTGAATACGCTTACCAGTTTTTAATTATTTCACCTAAATTCACAGTATTGGGTTTAATAAGTGAACTAACCAGGTGGTTTTGCTAAATATTATAGTAATTAGTTAAATATGCTTAGCAGTTTATAACTATCTGACATAATTCCACATTATTGGGTTTAATAGGTGAACTAGCCAATTGGTTTAGCTAAATATTATAGTAACGTGGGGACATTGCTGCAGTTGAATATGTTTACCAGTTGATAATTATGTCACTAAAATCCACAGTATTGGGTATAATAGGGGAACTAACTAGGTGGTTATGTTAAATATTATAGTAATTTGCGGGACATTGCATTAGTTGAATATGCTTACCCATTTATAGTTATGTCACCTAAATATACAGTATTGACTTTAATAGGTGAACATACCAGGTGGTTTAACTAAATATTATAATAATTTGGGGGCAATGCTTTCATTGAATATACTTACCAGTTTATAATTATGTCACCTAAATCAATAGTATTAGGTTTAATACATGAAATTACCAGGTGGTTTAGCTAAATATTACAGTAATTTGCGGAGATTGCTTTAGATGAATATGATTAGCAGTTTATAATTACATCATCTAAATCCACAGTATTGGGTTTAATAGTTGAACTAACCAGATGGTTTAGCTAAATATTATAGCAATTTGGGGATATTGCTTTAGTTGAATCTGCTTACCAGTTTATAATTATTTCACCTAAATCCACAGCCTTTTGTTTAATAGGTGAACTATCCAGTTGGTATAGCTAAATATTATAGTAATTTGGGGTCTTTGCTGTAGCTGAATATGCCTAGCAGTTTATAATTATATTACCTAAATCCACATTATTGGGTTTATTTAGTGAACTAACCATGTGGTTTAGCTAAATATTATAGTAATTTGGGGACATTGCTTTAGTTGAATATGCTTACTAGTTTAAATTATGTCACCTTAATCCAAAGTATTGAGTTTAATAGGTGAACTAACCACATGGTTCAGCTAAATATTATAGTCATTTTGAGACATTGCTTTAGGTGAATATGCTTACAAGTTTACAAGTAGCCCAAATTATGTTACCTGAATCAACAGTATTTTGTTTATTTGGTGAACTAACCAGTTGATTAGGCTAAATATTATAGTAATTTGTGGACATTGCTTTTGTTGAATATGCTTACCAGTTTATAATTATGTCACCTAAATTCACAGTATTGGGTTTAATAGGTGAAATAACCAGGTGGTTTATCTAAATATTATAGTAATTTGGGGACATTGCTTTAGTTGAATATGCTTACCAGTTTATAAGTATGTAATCTAAATCCACAGTATTGAGTTTAATAAGTGATTTAACCAGATGGTTTAGCTAAATATTATAGTAATTTGGGGGGATTGCTTTAGTTGAATATGCTTACCAGTTTATGATTATGTCACCTAAATAAGCAGTATTGGGTTTAATAGGAGAGCTAACCAGTTGGTTTAGCTAAATATTATAGCAATTTGGGGACATTGATGTAGCTGACTTTGCTTACCAGTTTATAATTATGTCACCTAAATCCACAATATTGGTTTAAATAGGTGAAGTAATGAGGTGGTTATGTTAAATGTTATAGTAATTTGGGGACATTGCTTTAGTTAAGTATGCTTACCCGTTTAAATTATGTCACCTAAATCCTGAGTATTGGGTTTAATGATTGAACTAACCAGGTGGTTTAGCTAAATATTACAGTAATTTGGGGACATTGCTTTTGTTGAATGTACTTACCAGTTTATAATCTTTTCACCTAAATCCACAGTATTGGGTTTAATAGTTGAAATAACCAGTGGGTTTAAATAAATATTATACTAATATGGGGACATTACAAGCCATGGTGGTACAGCGGTATCATTGTTGCCTCACAGCAAGAGGTTCTCCTGTATGATTCAAAGCTGGAGTGCCTTCTGTGTGGAGTCTGTATGTCCTCCCTGCAGTCGAGTGGCCTACAAAAGGCATGCGTGAATGGGCATGCCTTCGCTCAAGGTTGGGCATCGTGCTGGTAACTCAGCATCATGAAAATCGACTACCAATCATTAGCGGACGGGAGTTCCACTGTGGCGACCACTAAGCAGGAAAAGCCAAAAAGACAAGCTAATATTGGGACATTGCTTTAGTTTAATATGCTTACCAGTTTATAATTATGTCACCTAAATCCAACATATTGTGTTTAACAGGTGAACTAACCAAGTGGTTTAGCTTAATATTATAGTCATTTGGGGACATTGCTTTAGTTGAATATACTAATCAGTTAAAATTATGTCACCTAAATCCTCAGTACTGGGTTTAATATGTCAACTAACCAGGTGGGATAGCAAAATATTATAGTAATTTGGGGCCATTGCTTTAGTTGAATATGCTTTCCATTTTAAAATTATGTCACCTAAATCCACAGTGTTGGGTTTAATATGTTAACTAACCAGGTAGTTTAGCTAAGTATTATAGTAATTTGGGGACATTGCTTTAGCTTAATTAGCTTACCAGTTTATAATTTTGTCACCTAAATCCACAGTATTGGGTTTAATAGGTGAACTAACCATGTGGTTTAGCTAAATATTAATGTAATTTGGTGATATTGGTTTAGTGGAATATGCCTTTCTGTTTAGGTTCATAGGTTCATAGGTTCATACTAGGCTATCTGCCCAAGGGTATTTATAAGCCTAGCCCATAGTTATTTGGCTTTCGCCACCCCTTTAGTTTGAATAAAACTATGCCTATTATTTTGCTGTGCCTCTGTCAAGCAGTGACACTGAAGTAATCCCTGGGGTATATCTGCGATCCCCCATCCATTGGTCAAGATTCCTCTTGAACAAGGCCAGCGAGGTGCTCTGCCTCACATGTACCGGGATTTTGTTCCACAGCATAGGGAGTCTCTGGGTGTTTATAATTATTTCACGTAAATCCACAGTATTGGGTTAATATGTGAACTAACCAGGTGGTTTAGCTAAATATTATAGTCATTTGGGGACATTGCTTTAGTTGAATATACTAACCGGTTAAAATTATGTTACCTAAATCCTCAGTACTGGGTTTAATACTTCAACTAACCAGGTGGGATAGCTAAATATTATAGTAATTTGGGGCCATTGCTTTAGTTGAATATGCTTTCCATTTTAAAATTATGTCACCTAAATCCACAGTATTGGGTTTAATATGTAAACTAACCAGGTAGTTTAGCTAAGTATTATAGTAATTTGGGGACATTGCTTTAGCTTAATTAGCTTACCAGTTTATAATTATGACACCTAAATCCACAGTATTGGATTTAATAGGTGAACTAACCAAGTGGTTTAACTAAATATTATATTAATCGGGGATATTGCTTTTGTATAATATGCTTACCAGTTTATAATTATGTCACTTAAATCCACAGTATTGGGTTTAATCAGTGAACTAAGCAGATGGTTTAGCTAAATAATATATTAATTTGGGGACATTGCTGTAGTTGAATATGCTCACCATTTTACAATTTTGTCACCTAAATCCACAGTATTGGGTTTTATAGATGAATTAACCAAGAGGTTTAGCTAAATATTAAACTAATTTGGGGAAATTGCTTTTGTTGTATATGCTTACCAGTTCATAATTATGTCACCTAAATCCACAGTATTGGGATTAATAGGTGAACTAACCAGGTGGTTTAACCAAATATTATACTGATTTGGGGCTATTGCTTTAGATGAATATGCCTACCATTTTATAATTATGTCACCTAAATCCACAGTATTGGGTTAATAGGTGAATTAACCAGGTGGTCCAGCTAAATATTATAGTAATTTGGGTATATTGCTTTAATTCATTATGCTTACCAGTTTAAATTATGTCACCTAAATCTACAATATTTGGTTTAATAGGTGAAATAACCAGGTGGCTTACCTAAATATTATAGTAAGTTCAAGATTTTCCTTTAGTTGAATATGCTTACCAATTTAGAAGTAGCCTAAATTATGCCAGCTAAATCCACAGTATTGGGTTTAATAGGTGAACTAACCAGATGGTTTTCCTAAATATTATAGTATGTTAGGGACATTGCTTTAGTTGAATATGATTATCAGTTTATGATTATGTCACCTAAATCAACAGTTTTGGATTGAAAAGGTGAATTAACTAGTTGGTTAACTAAATATTATATTAATCTGGGGACATTGCTGTAGTTGAATATGCTTTCGAGTTTACAATTCTGTCACCTAAATCCACAGTATTGGTTTGATAGTTGAACTAACCAGGAGGTTTAGCTAAATATTAAACTAATTTGTGGACATTGCTTTTGTTGAATATGCTTACAAGATTATAATTATGCCACCTAAATCCACAGTATTGGGATTAATAGGTGAACTAACCAGGTGTTTTACCCAAATATTATACTGATTTGGGGATATTGCTTTAGTTGAATATGCCTACTAGTTTATAATTATGTCACCTATATCCACAGTATT
The DNA here is from genome assembly GCF_019279795.1 of Protopterus annectens. Taxonomy (NCBI): domain Eukaryota; kingdom Metazoa; phylum Chordata; order Ceratodontiformes; family Protopteridae; genus Protopterus; species Protopterus annectens. Next base: position 206,106,452 of record NC_056751.1, read on the forward strand.
GGGTTTAATAGGTGAATTAGCCAGGTGGTCCAGCTAATAATTAGAGTAATTAGGGGGTATTGCTTTAATTCATATGCTTACCAGTTTAAATTATGTCACCTAAATCCACAGTATTTGGTTTAATAGGTGAACTAACCAGGTGGCTTAGCTAAATATCATAGTAATCCGGGGAATAGCTTTTGTATGATATGCTTACCAGTTTATATTTATGTCGCTTAGATCCACAGTATTGGGTATAATAGGTGAACTAACCAGGTGGTTTAGCTAAATATTATACTAATTTTGGGACGTTGCTGTAGTTGAATTTGCCTAGCAGTTTATAATTATGTCACCTAAATCCACAGTATTGGGTTTAATAGGTAACCTAACCATGTGGTTTAGCTAAATATTAAAGTAATTTGGTGACATTGCTTTAGTTGAATATGCTTGCCCGTTTATAATCATGTCACCTAAATCCACAGTATTGGGTTTAATATCTGAACTAATAAGGTGGTTTTGTTAAATATTAAAGTCATTTGGGGACATCGTTTTTGTTGTATCCTCGGTATTGTGTTTAATACTTCAACTTACCAGGTGATGTAGCTAAATATTATAGTCATTTGGAGACATTGCTTTAGTTGAATATGCTTACAAGTTTACAAGTAGCCCAAATTATGTTACCTGAATCAACAGTATTGTGTTTATTTGGTGAACTAACCAGTTTATTAGGCTAAATATTATAGTAATTTGTGGACATTGCTTTTGTTGAATATGCTTACCAGTTTATAATTATGTCACCTAAATCCACAATATTCGGTTTAATAGGTGAAATAACCAGGTGGTTTAGCTAAATATTATAGTAATTTGGGGACATTGCTTTAGTTGAATATGCTTACCAGTTTATAATTATGTCATCTAAATCCACAGTATTGAGTTTAATAAGTGATTTAACCAGATGATTTAGCTAAATATTATAGTAATTTGGGGGATTGCTTTAGTTGAATATGCTTACCAGTTTATGATTATGTCACCTACGTCCGCAGTATTGGGTTTAATAGGAGAGCTAACGAGTTGGTTTAGCTAATTATTATAGCAATTTGGGGACATTGATGTTGCTGACTTTGCTTACCAGTTTATAATTATGTTACCTAAATCCACAGTATTGGTTTAAATAGGTGAAGTAATGAGGTGGTTATGTTAAATGTTATAGTAATTTGGGGACATTGCTTTAGTTGAATATGCTTACCCGTTTAAATTATGTCACCTAAATCCTGAGTATTTGGTTTAATCATTGAACTAACCAGGTGGTTTAGCTAAATATTATAGTAATTTGGGGATATTGCTTTTGTTGAATGTACTACCAGTTTATAATCTTTTCACCTAAATCCACAGTACTGGGTTTAATAGTTGAACTAACCAGTGGGGTTATATAAATATTATACTAATATGGGGACATTACAAGCTACGGTGGTACAGCAGTAGCATTGTTGCCTCACAGCAAGAGGTTCTCCTTTTTGATTCTCAGCTGGAGTGCCTTCTGTGGGGAGTCTGTATGTCATCCCCGCAGTTGAGTGGCCTACAAAAGACATGCGTGAATGGGCATGCCTTCGCTCAAGTTCGGGCATCGTGCAGGTAACTCGGCATCATGAAAATCAACTACCAATCATTAGCGGACGGGAGTTCTGCTGTGGTGACCCCTAACCAGGAAAAGCTGAAAAGACAAGCGAATATGGGGACATTGCTTTAGTTTAATATGCTTCCCAGTTTATAATTATGTCACCTAAATCCAACATATTGTGTTTAACAGGTGAACTAACCAGGTGGTTTAGCTTAATATTAAAGAAATTTGGTGATATTGCTTTAGTGGAATATGCTTTCCTGTTTATAATTATGTCATGTAAATACACAGTATTGGGTTTAATATGTGAACTAACCAGGTGGGTTAGCTAAATATTATAGTCATTTGGGGACATTGCTTTAGTTGAATATACTAACCAGTTAAAATTATGTCACCTAAATCCTCAGTACTGGGTTTAATACATCAACTAACCAGGTGGGATAGCTAAATATTATAGTAATTTGGGGCCATTGCTTTAGTTGAATATGCTTTCCTGTTTATAATTATGTCATGTAAATACACAGTATTGGGTTTAATATGTGAACTAACCAGGTGGGTTAGCTAAATATTATAGTCATTTGGGGACATTGCTTTAGTTGAATATACTAATCAGTTAAAATTATGTCATCTAAATCCTCAGTACTGGGTTTAATACATCAACTAACCAGGTGGGATAGCTAAATATTATAGTAATTTGGGGCCATTGCTTTAGTTGAATATGCTTTCCATTTTAAAATTATGTCACCTAAATCCACCGTATTGGGTTTAATATGTAAACTAACCAGGTAGTTTAGCTAAGTATTATAGTAATTTGGGGACATTGCTTTAGCTTAATTAGCTTACCAGTTTATAATTATGTCACCTAAATCCACAGTATTGGGTTTAATAGGTGAACTAACCAGGTGGTTTAGCTAAAATATTATATTAATCGGGGATATTGCTTTTGTATAATATGCTTACCAGTTTAAAATTATGTCACTTAAATCCACAGTGTTGGGTTTAATTGGTGAACTTACCAGGTGGTTTAGCTAAATAATATATTAATTTGGGGACATTGCTGTAGTTGAATATGCTCACCAGTTTACAATTTTGTCACCTAAATCCACAGTATTGGGTTTTATAGTTAAATTAACCAGGAGGTTTAGCTAAATATTAAACTAATTTGGGGAAATTGCTTTTGTTGAATATGCTTACCAGTTTATAATTATGTCACCTAAATCCACAGTATTGGGATTAATAGGTGAACTAGCCAGGTGGTTTAAAGAAATATTATACTGATTTGGGGATATTGCTTTAGTTGAATATGCTTACCATTTTATAATTATGTCACCTAAATCCACAGTATTGGGTTAATAGGTGAATTAACCAGGTGGTCCAGCTAAATATTATAGTAATTTGGGTATATTGCTTTAATTCATTATGCTTACCAGTTTAACTTATGTCACCTAAATCCACAGTATTTGGTTTAATAGGTGAACTAACCAGGTGGCTTACCTAAATATTATAGTAAGTTGGGGATTTTGCTTTAGTTGAATATGCTTACCAGTTTAGAAGTAGCCTACATTATGTCAGCTAAATCCACAGTATTGGGTTTAATAGGTGAACTAACCAGGTGGTTTTGTTAAATATTATAGTATGTTAGGGACATTGCTTTAGTTGAATATGATTATAAGTTTATGATTAGGTCACCTAAATCAACAGTATAGGACTTAAAAGGTGAACTAACCAGTTGGTTAACTAAATAATATATTAATTTGGGGACATTGCTGTAGTTGAATATGCTTTCGAGTTTACAATTCTGTCACCTAAATCCACAGTATTGGGTTTTATAGTTGAACTAACCAGGAGGTTTCACTAAATATTAAACTAATTTGGGGATATTGCTTTTGTTGAATATGCTTACCAGTTTATCATTATGTCACCTATATACACAGTATTGGGTTTAATAGGTGAATTAACCAGGTGGTCCAGCTAAAAATTATAGTAATTAGGGGATATTGCTTTAATTCATATGCTTTCCAGTTTAAATTATGTCACCTAAGTCCACAGTATTTGGTTTAATAGGTGAATTAATCAGGTGGCTTAGCTAAATATCATAGTAATCAGGGGCATAGCTTTTGTATGATATGCTTACCAGTTTATAATTATGTCGCTTAGATCCACAGTATTTGGTATAATAGGTGAACTAACCAGGTGGTTTATCTAAATATTATACTAATTTTGGGACATTGCTGTAGTTGAATTTGCCTACCAGTTTATAATTATGTCACCTAAATCCACAGTATTGGGTTTAATAGGTAACCTAACCAGGTGGTTTAGCTAAATATTAAAGTCATTTGGCGACATTTCTTTAGTTGAATATGCTTGCCCATTTATAATTATATCACTAAAATCCACAGTATTGGGTTTAATATCTGAACTAATAAGGTGGTTTTGTTAAATATTATAGTCATTTGGGGACATCGTTTTTGTTGAATATACTAACCAGTTCATAATTATGTCACCTAAATCCTCGGTATTGTGTTTAATACTTCAACTAACCAAGTGATGTAGCTAAATATTATAGTAATTTGGGGACATTGCTTTAGTTGAATATGCTTACTAGTTTAAATTATGTCACCTTAATCCAAAGTATTGAGTTTAATAGGTCAACTAACCATATGGTTCAGCTAAATATTATAGTCATTTGGAGACATTGCTTTAGTTGAATATGCTTACAAGTTTACAAGTAGCCCAAATTATGTTACCTGAATCAACAGTATTGGGTTTAATAGGTGAAATAACCAGGTGGTTTATCTAAATATTATAGTAATTTGGGGACATTGATTTAGTTGAATATGCTTACCAGTTTATAATTATGTCACCTAAATCCACAATATTTGGTTTAATAGGTGAACTAACCAGGTGGCTTACCTAAATATTATAGTAAGTTGGTGATTTTGCTTTAGTTGAATATGCTTACCAGTTTAGAAGTAGCCTAAATTATGTCAGCTAAATCCACAGTATTGGGTTTAATAGGTGAACTAACCAGGTGGTTTTGCTAAATATTATAGTATGTTAGGGACATTGCTTTAGTTGAATATGATTATCAGTTTATGATTATGTCACCTAAATCAACAGTACTGGATTTAAAAGGTGAACTAACCAGTTGGTTAACTAAATAATATATTAATTTGGGGACATTGCTGTAGTTGAATATGCTTTCGAGTTTACAATTCTGTCACCTAAATCCACAGTATTGGGTTTTATAGTTGAACTAACCAGGAGGTTTCACTAAATATTAAACTAATTTGGGGATATTGCTTTTGTTGAATATGCTTACCAGTTTATCATTATGTCACCTATATACACAGTATTGGGTTTAATAGGTGAATTAACCAGGTGGTCCAGCTAAAAATTATAGTAATTAGGGGATATTGCTTTAATTCATATGCTTACCAGTTTAAATTATGTCACCTAAGTCCACAGTATTTGGTTTAATAGGTGAATTAATCAGGTGGCTTAGCTAAATATCATAGTAATCAGGGGCATAGCTTTTGTATGATATGCTTACCAGTTTATAATTATGTCGCTTAGATCCACAGTATTTGGTATAATAGGTGAACTAACCAGGTGTTTTACCCAAATATTATACTGATTTGGGGATATTGCTTTAGTTGAATATGCTTACCAGTTTATAATTATGTCACCTATATCCACAGTATTGGGTTTAATAGGTGAATTAACCAGATGGTCCAGCTAAAAATTATAGTAATTAGGGGGTATTGCTTTAATTCATATGCTTACCAGTTTAAATTATGTCACCTAAAGCCACAGCATTGGGTATAATAGGTGAACTAACCCGGTGGTTTAGCTAAATATTATACTAATTATGGGACATTGCTGTAGTTGAATTTGCCTACCAGTTTATAATTATGTCACTTAAATCCACAGTATTGGGTTTAATAGGTAACCTAACCAGGTGATTTAGCTAAATATTAAAGTAATTTGGCGACATTGCTTTAGTTGAATATGCTTGCCCGTTTATAATTATGTCACCTAAATCCACAGTATTGGGTTTAATATCTGAACTAATAAGGTGGTTTTGTTAAATATTATAGTCATTTGGGGACATTGTTTTTGTTGAATTTACTAACCAGTTCATAATTATGTCACCTAAATCCTCGGTATTGTGTTTAATACTTCAACTAAACAGGTGATGTAGCTAAATATTATAGTAATTTGGGGACATTGCTTTAGTTGAATATGCTTACTAGTTTAAATTATGTCACCTTAATCCAAAGTATTGAGTTTAATAGGTCAACTAACCACGTGGTTCAGCTAAATATTATAGTCATTTGGAGACATTGCTTTAGTTGAATATGCTTACAAGTTTACAAATAGCCCAAATTATGTTACCTGAATCAACAGTATTGTGTTTATTTGGTGAACTAACCGGTTGATTAGGCTAAATATTATAGTAATTTGTGGACATTGCTTTTGTTGAATATGCTTAACAGTTTATAATTATGTCACCTAAATCCACAGTATTGGGTTTAATAGGTGAAATTACCAGATGGTTTAGCTAAATATTATAGTAATTTGGGGACATTGCTTTAGTTGAATATGCTTACCAGTTTATAATTATGTCATCTAAATCCACAGTATTGAGTTTAATAAGTGATTTAACCAGATGGTTTAGCTAAATATTATAGTCATTTGGGGGGATTGCTTTAGTTGAATATGCTTACCTGTTTATGATTATGTCACCTAAATCCGCAGTATTGGGTTTAATAGGAGAGCTAACCAGTTGGTTTAGCTAAATATTATAGCAATTTGGGGACATTGATGTAGCTGACTTTGCTTACCAGTTTATAATTATGTCACCTAAATCCACAGTATTGTTTTAAATAGGTGAAGTAATGAGGTGGTTATGTTAAATGTTATAGTAATTTGGGGACATTGCTTTAGTTGAATATGCTTACCCGTTTAAATTATGTCACCTAAACCCTGAGTATTGGGTTTAATCATTGAACTAACCAGGTGGTTTAGCTATATATTATAGTAATTTGGGGACATTGCTTTTGTTGAATGTACTTACCAGTTTATAATCTTTTCACCTAAATCCACAGTATTGGATTTAATAGTTGAACTAACCAGTGGGTTTAAATAAATATTATACTAATATGGGGACATTACAAGCTGCGGTGGTACAGCTGTAGCATTGTTGCCTCACAGCAAGAGGTTCTCCTTTTTGATTCTCAACTGGAGTGCCTTCTGTGTGGAGTCTGTATGTCCTCCCTGCAGTTGAGTGTCCTGCAAAAGACATGCGTGAATGAGCATGCCTTCACTCAAGGTTGGGCATCGTGCTGGTAACTCGGCATCATGAAAATCGACTACCAATCATTAGCGGACGGGAGTTCCGCTGCGGCGACCCCTATCCAGGAAAAGCCGAAAAGACAAGCTAATATGGGGACATTGCTTTAGTTTAATATGCTTACATTATAGTCATTTGGGGACATTGCTTTAGTTGAATATACTAACCAGTTAAAATTATGTCACCTAAGTCCTCAGTACTGGGTTTAATACGTCAACTAACCAGGTGGGATAGCTAAATATTATAGTAATTTGGGGCCATTGCTTTAGTTGAATATGCTTTCCATTTTAAAATTATGTCACCTAAATCCACAGTATTGGGTTTAATATGTAAACTAACCAGGTAGTTTAGCTAAGTATTATAGTAATTTGGGAACATTGCTTTAGCTTAATTAGCTTACCAGTTTATAATTATGTCACCTAAATCCACAGTATTGGGTTTAATAGGTGAACTAACCAGGTGGTTTAGCTAAATATTATATTAATCAGAGATATTGCTTTTGTATAATATGCTTACCAGTTTATAATTATGTCACTTAAATCCACAGTATTGAGTTTAATCAGTGAACTAACCAGGTGGGTTAGCTAAATAATATATTAATTTGGGGACATTGCTGTAGTTGAATATGCTCACCAGTTTACAATGTCACCTAAATCCACAGTATTGGGTTTTATAGTTGAATTAACCAGGAGGTTTAGCTAAATATTAAACTAATTTGGGGAAATTGATTTTTTTGAATATGCTTACCAGTTTATAATTATGTCACCTAAATCCACAGTATTGGGATTAATAGGTGAACTAACCAGGTGGTTTAACCAAATATTATACTGATTTGGGGATATTGCTTTAGTTGAATATGCTTACCATTTTAGAATTATGTCACCTAAATCCACAGTATTGGGTTAATAGGTGAACTAAAAAGGTGGTCCAGCTAAATATTATAGTAATTTGGGTATATTGCTTTTATTCATTATGCTTACCAGTTTAAATTATGTCACCTAAATCCACAATATTTGGTTTAATAGGTGAACTAACCAGGTGGCTTACCTAAATATTATAGTAAGTTGGGGATTTTGCTTTATTTGAATATGCTTACCAGTTTAGAAGTAGCCTAAATTATGTCAGCTAAATCCACAGTATTGGGTGTAATAGGTGAACTAACCAGGTGGTTTTGCTAAATATTATAGTATGTTAGGGACATTGCTTTAGTTGAATATGATTATCAGTTTATGATTATGTCACCTAAATCCACAGTATTGGATTTAAAAGGTGAACTAACCAGTTGGTTAACTAAATAATATATTAATTTGGGGACATTGCTGTAGCTGAATATGCTTTCGAGTTTACAATTCTGTCACCTAAATCCACAGTATTGGGTTTTATAGTTGAACTAACCAGGAGGTTTAGGTAAATATTAAACTAATTTGGGGACATTGCTTTTGTTGAATATGCTTACCAGTTTATAATTATGTCACCTAAATCCACAGTATTGGGATTAATAGGTGAACTAACCAGGTGTTTTACCCAAATATTATACTGATTTGGGGATATTGCTTTAGTTGAATATGCTTACCAGTTTATAATTATGTCACCTATATCGACAGTATTGGGTTTAATAGGTGAGTTAACCAGGTGGTCCAGCTAAAAATTATAGTAATTAGGGGGTATTGCTTTAATTCATATGCTTACCAGTTTAAATTATGTCACCTAAATCCACAGTATTTGGTTTAATAGGTGAACTAACCAGGTGGCTTAGCTAAATATCATAGTAATCAGGGGCATAGCTTTTGTATGATATGCTTTCCAGTTTATAATTATGTCACTTAGATCCACAGTATTGGGTATAATAGGGGAACTAACCAGGTGATTTAGCTAAATATTATACTAATTTTGGGACATTGCTGTAGTTGAATTTGCCTACCAGTTTATAATTATGTCACCTAAATCCACAGTATTGGGTTTAATAGGTTGCCTAACCAGGTGGTTTTAGCTAAATATTAAAGTAATTTGGCGACATTGCTTTAGTTGAATATGCTTGCCCGTTTATAATTATGTCACCTAAATCCACAGTATTGGGTTTAATATCTGAACTAATAAGGTGGTTTTGTTAAATATTATAGTCATTTGGGGACATCGTTTTTGTTGAATATACTAACCAGTTCATAATTATATCACCTAAATCCTCGGTATTGTGTTTAATACTTCAACTAACCAGGTGATGTATCTAAATATTATAGTAATTTGGGGACATTGCTTTAGTTGGATATGCTTATTAATTTAAATTATGTCACCTTAATCCAAAGTATTGAGTTTAATAGGTCAACTAACCACGTGGTTCAGCTGGGGACAATGATTTAGCTGAATATGCTTAACAGTTAATAATTTCACCTAAATTCAGAGTATGGAGAATTAACCAGGTGATTTATCTAAATATTATAGTAGGTTGGGGACATTGCTGTTGTCGAATATGATTACCAGTTTATGATTATGTCACCTAAATCCACAGTATTGGGTTTAATAGATGAACTAACCAGGTGGTTTAGCAAAATATTATAGTAATTTGGGGACTTTTCTTTAGTTGAATATGCTGACCAGTTTATGATTATGTCACGTAAATCGACAGTATTGGGTTTTAAAGGTTAACTAACCAGTTGGTTTAACTAAATATTATATTAATTTGCATACATTGCTGTAGATGAATACGCTTAATAGTTTATAATTCTGTCACATGAATCCACAGTATTGGGTTTTATAAGTGAACCAACCAGGAGGTTTAGCTAAATATTAAACTAATTTGGGGACATTGCTTTTGTTGAATATGCTTACCAGTTTTTAATTATGTCACTTAAATCAACAGTATAGGTATTAATAGGTGAACTAACCTGGTGGTTTAACTAAATATGATACTAATTTGGGGAGATTGCTTTAGTTGAATATGCTTAACAGTTTATTATTATGTCACCTAAATCCACAGTTTTGGGTTTAAAAGCAGAACTGACCAGGTGGTTTTGCTAAATATTATAGTAGTTTGGGGACATTGCTTTAGTTGCTTATGCTTACCTGTTTATACTTTTGTCACCTAAATCCACAGCATTGGGTTTAGTATATGAACTAACCATGTGGTTTAGTTAAATATTATATTAATTTGGGGACATTGCTTTAGTTGCTTATGCTTACCAGTTTTTAGTTATGTCACCTAAATCCACAGCATTAGGTTTAAAAGGTGAACTAACCATTGGTTTATCTAAATATTATAATAATTTGGGGACATTGCTTAAGTTGAATTTGCTTATCAGTTTATAATTCTGTTACCTAAATCCACAATATTGGGTTTAATAAGTGAACAAACCAGTTGGTTTAGATAAATATTTTAGTAATTTGGGGATATTGCTTTAGTTGAATATGCTTACCCATTTATAATTATGTCACCTAAATCCACAGTATTGGTTTTAACAGGTGAATTAACCAAGTGGTTTAACTAAATATTATAGTCATTTGGGGACATTGCTTTTGTTGAATACACTTACCAGTTTATAATTATGTAACTTAAATCCGCACTATTGGGTTTAATACAAGAACTAACCAGGTGGTTTAGCTACATATTATACTAATTTGGGGACATTGCTTTAGTTGAATATGCTTTCCAGTTCATAATTATGTCACCTAAATCCACAGTATTGGGTTTAATATATGAACTAACCATGTAGTTTTGCTAAATAGTATAGTAATTTGGGGACATTGCTTTAGTTGCACATGCATACCACTTTTTTGTCATGTCACCTTAATCCACAATATTGGGTTTAATAGGTAAACTAACCAGTTGGTTTACATAAATATTATAGTAATTTGGTGAGATTGCTTTAGTAGAATATGCTTTTCAGTTTATAATTACATCACCGAAATCCACAGTATTGGGTTTAATATGTAATCTAACCACGTGGTTTAGCTAAATATTATAGAAATTTTGGGACATTGCTTTAGTTAAATGTGCTTACCAGTTTATAATTATGTCCCCTAACCCACAGTATTGCATTTAATAGGTGAAGTAACCAGGTTGTTTATCTAAATATTATAGTAATTCGGGGACATTGCTTTAGTTAAATAAGCTTTCCAGTTTATGATTGTGTCACCTAAATCCACAGTATTGTGTTTAATAGGTGAACTTACCAGTTGGTTTAGCTAAATATTATAGTAATTTGGGGATATTGCTGTAGTTGAATATGCCTACCAGTTTATAATTATGTCAACTAAATCCACAGTAATGGGTTTAGTAGGTGAACTAACCAGGTGGTTTAGCTAAATATTAAAGTCATTTGGTGACATTGCTTTAGTTGAATATGCTTACCCGTTTATAATTATGTCACCTAAATCCACAGTATTGGGTTTAATATCTGAACTAACCCAGTGGTTTAGATAAATATTGTAGTCATTTGGGAACATTGCTTTAGTTGAATATACTAACCAGTTTACAATTATGTCACCTAAATCATTAGTAGCATTAACTTCAGATTTTGCATGCTTGTACCTGTTACGGTCTGGTTTGTCCTTTGAACTTTCCCTAAAAAAAGGCATTATAGGGGTGGCAGTAGCCTTAGCCAGTAACCTGAATCCCAAGGGCGACAGGTACAGACCATCTCTTGCAAAGTATCGTGGTCTGTCGATCATGTCATCTCAGGCAGACAGATACTGGCTCCCCTTTTAATGACACCAAAATCTTAGCCAGGTTTTAAAGTCATTTTGTCCTGTTACTGTGGTGTCATTCTGGGTGAAGACAGGATACTAGTCAGGGCTAGGGTCATACCTGCCTGGGCTACATGATCTGAGAGCTCTTCCATGTCGCTTTTCATGTAGTCCAGGGAGATACATCTCATGTCATTCATTTCAACATGGACAATGACAGGGTCATATTTGTACTTGCTGTGGAGTGACTTGAGTGCATGCATTATGTGGTGGATCCTGGCACCCAACAGGCAGCTGTCTGTAATTTTCTCCTTGTTCAGCCTAGTGACTGGGACATCAGTATGCCTGACTATTAAGTCACCTATGACTAAAGTATTTGTTACATTGTCTTGCCTTAGGGGCTGTTGTTGGGTGGCACACTGGTGTTGTGAGCTATGTGAAACTTTGGTTGTTATTGGTGTTTGTTTGCATTTCAGCTTCAGAAGTTCTTGTTTCTTGGAAAGGTTAATGTTAAGGCCCTCACCATATGAGGGTTTAGTGTTGCTATGTGAGGGTGTTGGTGATGTGAGTTTAGAAGAGCTATGTGTTGCTTGAGGTGCAGTGTGGGTGTTAACCTTCTCCTCTTGACTGTCTAGCAAAATCTTTGGCGGAGAGAGCTTTGCTTCCAGTTTGGCTATGTAAGTGCATCTCTCGCAGGTTGTAGTGTTGGGTGGTAGTAGTAGGGGGTTGTCTGTGTACATGAGGCAATTTCTACATTGCTCCAGTATGCCCAGATTCACTAGGTGGACAGGAGAAATCACTGGAAGATGACCCTTGGACATGCCTGGTTTGGTGCTTTTTCTTTTGTAAAGTACAAGAGCTGTTTTCCCTTACCTTAGCAAGGTACTTTGCAATTATAGGCTGTTTAGTGCCTATGATTAATTTCTCCTTATTAAAAAGGAGAGTTGAGTGCTTGTATCAAGTTAAGGCTTCCTGGTGCTCTACAGCAGGTTTTAGAGTAAGTGCTAGTCACAGGGATGCTTAAAGGTAAGATGAAAAAAAAAGGTTTATCCTAAACACTGCAGTGTGCACTAGAGGAGTTAGATGTGAATTTAGGTAACTTAAGTTTTACCTGTCTAAAAAGTTAAGTTTTAATGGAGAGTCACTAGTTTAAAAACAGCAAGATAGATTGAAAGGGGGTGGTCACTTTTGTATTCTGGTACTATGGAATACAGTAGGATGGCCAATAAATTTAAATAGTTGAAGGGGAGTGATTTTGCAAAATGATAATTTTGCACTTACTCACACAAGCCGGTAAAAGCAGAGAGGAAATGAGATATATGGTCAAATTAACATAAGGGACAGGCAGCTAGAAAGACAGTGGTGTTGAAGAACACAACAGTAACCAGGTGGGATGGTGGGGAAAACATTTCTTCCTAACTCATAAGAGACAGAGCTGTGATCTCTTTTCAAGTTTTAATATGCAGTTAAAAGCAGAATACAAGTAAAACACAAGGTAAAGAAAACAAATCACCATATTCAAAATAGAAAAAGGCAATTTTGCAATTTTTGGCCCTGTAAGTTGCTGCTGGTTTCCAAACTGCCCTGCTCTACAAGGCCTAATGATGTCATCTGCCTTAAGACTACCAGCTGCCATTATAGTACTTGACTTAAGTGGTGGCTCATGCAATAAATATCATGATCTGTAGTTGTTGCACAAAAGACAACTAGCATGTAGTGCAAAGTAGTGTCCCCAGATCTCTGGGTCATGTGACTTGCAATGTTATGAAAGGAGTTAGCATGGATATGAGCAGTAACACTGCTGTACACCTACTGTCACTGGACCACACACTGTTTGTTATGTTCAAGGCAAAACCATGCCTGCCAACTCTAACTGGTGGACCCCATTGAGTGTTACACTATGCAATTTCTGATGGGAATATTACTCACACTACCTACCATGGCCTGACAAGGTGTTGACAATATTAGGCCAGCAGTTCTTGCTGGAAACTGTTTAGGTTATTTACAGAGTGTTATGTCAACTGGTGAGTAGGCAAGTGTCTTGACAGTCATAATCAGGGAATATAGTATGCTGCAATGACCCCAGTCACCAGTGGATTTCCCCAGACATCATTAATGGTGTATCCCATCTAGCCATGCCCTCAATGCAGTCACAGCCATTGTCAGTGCCTTCTGACTGTCTACATTAGCAGGGGATTGCATATCAGGAGCTGTTACTGAATCCCACACAGAACCAACAGTTATCCAGAATGGTCTGAGACACACATATGCAGTTGTTGTCTGAGCCACTGACAAATACTAAATGCCAACAGCTGCCCAATAGCATCCTTTGGAAAGTCACCCACCCTTAGGAAATATAGTAGTGTCCACACAATACACACAGTTGAGCCATTACTCATGGACGTATGGACACAGAGAGTAACGTAGCCTTTGACTGTCACTGGTTTGTAAGCTGTGGGGATGCATTTAATGTTGTGCAACATAAATAGAAAGGTCTGTGATGTAACTCCCAGACTGTCATTGCTATACTGAATGTGGTATTCATCATACCTATCATTGTGTAGAATGGCACTCCTGCTATGTCACTCACAGGCATATCTTACAACTGTAGCAGCCACACAGTTTCCATGATACAGCTATACACACTGCAAGTAACATGTCCTATGGAGTCCGTGTCAAGACCATACATGCATAGTCTGTTTCCTAAATGCTTTGGTGGTGATGTGTATGGCTGCCATACAGGGAGATGTCAGATCCCACTGTGTATCTCCCACATATCCATGACAGGACTAACACATGTCTTACCTGTCCTACACACCTCCACCATCACTGAGGTATAAATAGTACATGCTGGAGAGACAGTTATGTAACCCATCCTGCATGTGAAGCACACATCTGCTGTGACACACATGTTCAGGTTACACAATGGGATGCAGAGCAAGACAAGCATAGCTGTTGTCAGACAAATGTCTATACTGGACACAGGAAATTTGAAGATGGGTCTTCTCTAGCACCACAGCTTGTAGATATGTTAGCTCCCAAAACCCTGGTGACACTTTTCAAAGGTATCAGACCTTTTCATAGATTAGGGAGGCATGAGTAAGTTGAATGATGCCATTGTCCTTTTTAGCCTGTTATACAAATATGGACCTATGAACCATGCACCTATAGTGCTGTACCTTTCTGAAGTGATATTTCTTCCGTGCTGATGTTCTATCTTGTACAGTGACGTTTATGGGTTTATTGCTGCTGTGTATCCATAGGTGTCCACAACAGAATCCTGAAACAGAAACAGAAACAGGTTGATGACATACCTTTCATTGTGTAAGTATACAGCCATTACAACATGGGACACAGGTGGACAGTGGTCTCAGCTTTGATAACCACCTCGCCACAACAGTCAGGAAATCCTTCTATGTGGCCAACCTCATCACTAAAGAATTTTCATCCAGAAATAAGGAGGTCATTGTGCCACTGTACTCATCCCTCATTAGACCCATTATAGAATGCAATGCCCCTTTTGGTATGTACCTTCTCAAGACATCTACAACAACTGGAAAGGCCACAGAAATACCTCACTAAATGAATCACAGGCCTAAAGCAGATGCCCTATGCTGACCATCTAAAAACACTCCACCTATACTCTGTCACATGCCATCTACTCAGAGGCAATCTCTGCTTAACATACAAGGCCATGTTAAACCCAGAGCTGTTAGACATGATACACTTAAAGAAATACCAATCCATCAGAGCCACATGGTCCAGGGATCTAAACCGTGTCATCACAATGAACAAAACATGCTGGAGGGATAGGTTCTTGACCCAGAGACTCCCCAGAATCTGGAATAGACTGCCCATACATGTCAAACAGAGTGCCTCTTTGGCCTTTTCCAAAAGGGACCTTGATGACTGGATGCGAGATAGGAAATTCTCCCTGGGGATCACATCAGTCACCCTGCTAGACAAGATTCCAGGGAAATAAATATTGTAGAAGAAATAGCCAGTGAATTGTTATGGCTAGGCTTGTATAGACCCTAGGGCCGATAGCCTAGTACCAACCTATGAATCTATGAACCTATGAACATCATACAACATAAGGTACACAAAAGTATGTTGCTTACTCATTACAAATGTCAGCATACAGTATCTGTCAGTAACCACTAGAAGTGGCATGGCAAAACAACAATGCATTACACGAGTACATGTTCATTTGTATAGTCACCCTGTGCATCAGACATATAGCTTCAGTTCCCTGCATCAATGACAAGGATGACAGGGATGTGGCCCAGGAGTCATCACTTGCACAGGGTGTTGTGTGAAGGTGTAGGAGGCCTAGGCAGCCCCAAAAGGTTGACAGCATGTGTGTGAGTCAGAAAGGGAAGCAGGCAAGATGGACCATGGAAATGTCCCATGTGTGTCTGCTGGGGACATGAATTTGACAGTGGTGTGTGAGTGTGTGCATGTACACAGTCTAGCTCAGTGCTAGCACTACATGTGTCTATGTTGGATAGCTTTGAACCATGCATGGTAGAGCTGACAGTTCACACTCTCTGGCCAAGAACATGGGAACTGGCTCTGCCAGGGGTTGCACTGGCACCTCCATGCCCAAGGTCAGAAGTGGGGCTAGTACCTGATGGTGATTGCTGTCTGCTGGGACCATGTCTTCCATCGGAATGTCCAGGACTATGAGCCCATGACCTGCCATGTCTTGGTGTGGAGAGCACACTCCCCTCTGTAGCGCTGGATGTACTTCCACTATGGGAGCGTGATTGTGAATGGCCACATGGACTGTCAGCAGATGGGGTTGCTGAACTACATCCATTAGGCCAGCACTCAACTCCAAACAAACATTCCAGCACAGACACTGTGTGTTCCAAGAAAGACACTGTCTCAGCCCACTTTCTTTCCACTGCATCAGTGAAATGATCCAGGCTGTCAGCAATGTGGTGGAGGCAGTCATGGATGTCAGACTGTGCTGCATCCAGAACCCAGAGCATACATCTGGAGTTCCTCCCTGTCCCTTCATGATAGCCTAAAACATATGCAGAGTGAACTGTGATGTGACACCTGCAACAGGTGGTGGGAGGACAGCAGGCCTCCTATGAGCACCCATATTAATCTGCCTGTCTAAAACCTCACCAGTTCTCTTGCTATGGCCAGTGTCTACACTCACTGGAGCCATAGTTGCCACACTTTCTTGTTCAATGTCCCCACCCTCTGACTGTCCAATACTGGTGGCTTCCAGGGAATGAGTATGTGTAGGCATACTGACTGTGTGTGGTAACAATGAAGGCAGAAGTGTGATGTCAACCTCTGGGACAAATTCACCCCCTGAAACCACCACCTGTGCCTGACTGTGTTCACCATCATCATCAGAGTCTGAAGAGACACTGACATGAGGCTGTGTAGGGACAGAGATCAACCCCCGCTCACCTGTGATAAGAAAGGAAAAAGCAGTACATTAATACCTACACTATTATGCTCTGCAGTACTATGTTGCAATATATGACCAGCTCTATACACTACTGGCACTGTTGCAGACCTGTTGGAACCCCAACATCATATAGTAGGATAGGAGGACATTACTTTTCCCACAGATAGCTGTGGTTACTTGTAAATAAATGCTCTTTACACAGCAATCTCATCAGCCACAATGATGTACACTGTTGACATTTGTGAAGACTCTGCACAGCTGACACATATGACAATCTGTAATGCCCTGACGATAATGTCACATCTATAAGTGTGGTCACATCTACAAGACATCCATATGACTCTAACATGTGTAAAATCAGAAAATATCTGTGCAGTTGGAAATCATGCCGATAGTACACCAATCTAGGTGGTAGGCCTGGGATGACACTTTAAGGATTACATTGCTGTAAACCTACATCTATAACAAAACAGTGTCATGCTTACCAGGTGCAGGACTATGGCTTGTCCAATACCTGATGGACCTGTGTAAAGTTGAGGGAGAGGTAATGTCAGTACCACTGCATGTTGGACCACAACAAGGTAATACGTCCATATATCTCACATTTACAGTAGCTACTGTATTAGCTGTTACATCAGTCAAAATCTGAGCATGAGAGTCAAACTGCAGTGAAACCCTCCCCCCCAAAGAACACAGACCTAACATCCATGTAAGACCATGTACACGCTAACACATTGAATACTACAGTATTGCAATGGTGATCAAATTAAGCTTACCTACATGCTCCTCTACTGTGGAAACTGGGACCCACATCCATGATGTAAAGTGTGATGGATGCCTGGGAGCTGTCATGTGTGCCTAGGTTCACCAGGAATTCCTCACTGGCTAAGAGTGGTTGTTCTACATCAGGCCCTCCACCGGTGATGCCATGACCCCTGGTTATATCTGCTGCTATTCTGCATGCAGCATTAATCATGTCCATTGCACGGTATTAAACCTGCTCATATGTCCTGCTCTGATGACCTGTGGCATTCACATCATGGACAAGGTCAGCCCACAATGCTGCCCGCAGTTTCCTATTTTTCCTTCTCCTCCTCCAGGATAGTAGTAGTTCATGGTCTTGCTGGAGGCCTTCAAGTATAATATCATTCTCCACAGCCATAAAAGGAGCACAACATCTTGGGTATGTTTCCCAAAAGACAACAGAATGGGAACACGTTAGGATCACATACATGGAAGTACACTATGTAGAGCTACAGCAAGTACAGAATAGCTAGCAGTATCCACTGCTTGCTCACACATGTCATATTCCACAGTGTGCAAACATGCTAAGTGTTTGTGGATACAACTAGAAAACTAGCAATATTCAGCAATTCCTGTGAGTGTGATGACAGATACTGCTGTGTGATCATACACCCAACACTGGAGTCTATTGTAGTGTGTCTCTTAGGGGCAACACCCCTGATAATATGTCAAAACAATAGTGCCAAACAAATAGCAGTGTGCTATTACAACTGATATAAAGGGACAGTCCCACAAGACCAGTGTGCCACATTAACAAAAGACATTACACCCTTGATGTATTGTACATCCTCTGTAGGCATAACAATTCTGGACATCAATGACATGTCATTATCACAGTTCTAAGACAGGCTTAATGCTGTAATCCCTGTTCCCTATATGTATATTTACACATCTGCATCCTGTTGTAAACAAAACATTTACATAACTGCTGGAGTGCAAAACTCCTGCATTATGTGGTGATATTTAAGTTTTGGCAAATGCATATTTTGTGTGCAGAAAGTCACATACAGACTGGTTCCCCTAGCTAGAAAGTTTCCCTTTTAACTCATTCCCTACAGTAGAGCTCTTTTGAGTGTGTACCTTTAACTCCTAGTGGGTGTGGCTTCAGCATTTTAAAATTGAAGTTATCGCATTACATTTTTAACAAATACCCATTGACAGAGGTCATATATCAATACAATTGTGTTTGCTATCATGTATGCTTCAAGATAAAATTTTCCAATACCTTGTATGTAACATGGTTTTGGAATTATTAATGCAAATATGAACAGGCAATATTTAGGTTCATAGGTTCATACTAGGCTATCTGCCCTGGGGCAATTATAAGCCTAGCCTGATTCTGTATGGCTTACGCCACCCCTTGATTTGAGTATACTGTGCCCTTTTTAAGGTTTAGTTTACTGTGCCTCTGTCTAATAGTGACACAGGAGTAATCC
This sequence comes from Protopterus annectens, assembly GCF_019279795.1. Classification (NCBI taxonomy): domain Eukaryota; kingdom Metazoa; phylum Chordata; order Ceratodontiformes; family Protopteridae; genus Protopterus; species Protopterus annectens. The sequence goes on from NC_056751.1 coordinate 206,125,759, forward strand.
CTGGGACAAACCTACGATCCCCCATCCACCTATCGAGATTCTTCTTGAAGAGATTCAGTGAGGTGCTCTGCCTCACATGAACTGGAATTCTATTCCAGAGCAAAGGGAGCCTCTGGGTTATGAACCTGTCCCTCCAGCAAATTCTATTTATTTCTGTGCTGAGGTTCAAGTCCCTCGAGCGTGTGGCTCTAAGGGATTTAGATTTACTGAGGTGGAGCATGTCCATTAATTCTGGATTTGACATAGCTTTGTATGTCAGGCATAGATCGCCTCAAAGTAGGCGGTATGCAACTGAGTAGAGCTGGAGTTTTTTAACCGAGCAGCATATGGCATCTGTTTGAGACCCTTGATCCTCTTGGTGAGATACTTTTGGGGTCTTTCTAATTGCTACAGGTGTCGGGTAAGGTACATCAAAAAAGGGGCATTGTATTCTATGATGGGCCTGATGAGGGATGAATAAAGGGGCATGATTACCTCTCTTGATCTTGATGTGAAACCATTTTGAAAAATTTGACGCCTAGGGGAGCAGTAGGGTGTAACTGTAGAAATGCCTGGAGACGTCACTCAGCTGTAATGAGTTTTAACATGTTTCTCATTAGCAGATGATTGCCTCTTAACCAATCTGTGGTTCTGAAAGGCTAATTGCAGCCAACACAACTGATTTGCACTATCATCAGCCAATGACATGCAACCACTAGACAATATATGAGGCATTTATGTAGATTAGAAGCCATTTCTGATATATTGTGTTGGACATTACTGTGGTGAGGAGACTACGTCATAGCAGAGGGTAGGTCTGTAGCAGCTACTTTTACATAGAGATGTGTGTGGTACAGTCTGCAGCTGCTGCTGCAGGTAATAGACATAGGCAGAGAGTGTGAACACTTTGGAGGACAACAAGTTGTAGGAGTAACTGTGGGAGCTGTGTCAGCCTTGTTGTAGATGCAGAGCCAGAGTGAGGGTACCCCTTCCACTCCAACCGAGGCATGTGTTTAATGTAAGTATGTTAGGCAACGGTATCCTTAACAGAGTACTAAGCAACAAGCGTTGTGTGTCCCTGAGCAGCATAGGGGATAAATATAACATTATGTCCACCATTTTGAGAACTATGGGGCCATGTGTTATAGTCTGGTACTCATTTGGAATGTGTATGCTAGCAGTCCTTGTTACAAGCAGCGGCTTCATATATGTATGTTGATTGTGCAGGTATGCTAATCTGCATTATGAGTTTGAAATGATTGTGTACTGCTCTCTGAAATTAGTGGTCCTCATTTGCATTACCTGAGTTAAAGTCATTTGGAGGAGTGTTTACTACCTAGAAGCTGTAGTTTTATTGGCCATTTTGGGTCAATTCTAAACTCCTTGATCTGTCTCTCTTAAAACCCGGCTGCCTCGTGGTTTTGGCATCTTTTCAGACTTGCTAGTTGTTGCTGAAGCACCTACCAAGGGGAGAAAACGCTGAGAGAAGAAAAGGAGCCACTTTTGTGATTTTAAGTATTTTCTTCTGATTTTTTGTTAAGTTTTACTGCTTTGCCGCCTACGTTTTGGCATTTTCCGGCTTGCTAAAGTTTATATCTGTAACAGTAACAGTACTTGGAACACATCTAGAGCCTGTTTACTGCATTTCCTGTGTTGCACTTAATTTTAAATCGTTTTTTTTCTCTAAAAACTGCATTTTACCTGATTTTGGCCTAGCACTCAAGTGTGGGGTCATTTATTGCACTGTTGTGATTATTTTGCTGCTTGTGTATCTCTGCTACCTTTAAACTACAACAAAAAGAAAAAAAAAACAAAAAATCTTGCTTTTTTCCCACTTTCTGAAAGTTAAGAAAGTTCAGTTACAGATTTGCTGTTCTGAACTGTTTGGAAGTTTCTAGAAGGCCAGTGCTTGCTTGGGCTAAAGGGAAGTCTCTGTGTTCATCAGTGGGAGTGGTTAACACTGAACAGCCTGCCTGTCCCTGGAGGAGTGGTTACTATCTAGAAGCTGTAGTTTTATTGGCCATTTTGGGTCAACTCTAAACTCCTTGATCTCTCTCTCTCTTAAAACCCTACGACTCTCTTTTTGCACGGTTTTGCTCACTGAGCAGCGTCGGGCAGCACCGCCTAAACAGGTTTAAACTATTCCAGGCTCCACAAAGTCTGCTCTTCACTTTTTCCCTTAGAACTGTTCAAACTCTCAAAGTAGTCACTCTATTCTCTTTCTAAAGCCCTGCACTTGCTCAGCTCTTATAAGAAAACACTAACTAACTAAGCACTACATCCTCCTTGACTTCTCATAAGTATTAGGCTCCCGATTGGTCCTTTCTGATCAAGTGAAAAATCAGTTCCCTTCCCTAATCTGATCAGTAAAAAAACAGTTCCCTATACTAATCTGGTATGTCCAAGGGTCAGTTTTATGGTTACTCTCCAGTCCAGCTGGTGAATCTGGGAATTTTGAGGCAATGTTACAATTGCCTTATGCACACAGACAACCCTCTCCTCCTTCCAACAAACTCTAATACATGTGAGAGATGCAGTTACACAGACAAACTGGAGGCAGAGCTCTCTCAACCCAAGACTGGCACAGTCAGTCAGGAGGAAAAGGTAACCACCCACACCACAAATCCAGTCTCACACAGACCTATTGCATCTGCATACCCAACACATAAACACACAAAAACATACTCGGAGGCTCTAAATAAAAATCTGCCTAAACAGCAAAGACCTTCTAAGCAGATATCCAAACAACAGCCACCCCTCAACAATACCCACGAATCACATATCTCACAAAATCAGTGTGCCTCACAGTCACAGCCCTTAAGGCCAAACAACACACCAAATACACTTGTTATAGGGGACTCTATTGTCCGGAACACTGATGTCCCGCTCATCAGACTGAACAAGGAGAAGGTCACTGTAAGCTGCCTGTCAGGTGCCAGAATCCACCACATAACGCAAGCACTCAGGTCATTACAAAGCAAGTACAAGTATGACTCCATCATTGTCCATGCTGGTGTGAATGACCTGAGACGTACCTCCCTGGATTACATGAAAAGAGACATAGAGGAGCTCTCTGACCATGTAGCCCAGGCTGGTATGACCCTGACCTTGAGTAGCATCTTTCCCTCACCAAGAATGATGCCACAGTATAAAGACAAAATGATCAGTTTCAACAATTGGCTAAAGTATTGCTGTCATTCAAAGGGGATCCAGTGTCTGTCAGCCTGGGCTGACATGCTCGACAAGCCACATTGCTTCGCTAGGGATGGCTTGCACCTGTCACCCTTAGGCTTTCGTATACTGGCCAAGGCTCTTGCCACCCCCATAGTGCCTTTTTTAGGCAAGGCTCAAAGGACAAATCCACCTCCATAGACAACCCAAGGATAAAAAAACTAAAGGTAATGCTACTCAATGCCAGAAGTCTAAACCTCAAGATGCACACACTCGAGGATCTCCTCAGTATGGAGAAAGTTGATGTCTGTGCAGTAACAGAAACCTGGTTCAAGGCTCCCGAGAGCACCCCAGCACTACCAGGTTATAACTCATACCACACATTTCGGCCCCAAAACTCGGACCATAGCACAAAAGGAGGGGGAATATCTATATTCATCAAAGATACCTACACCTCCAGGTTAGTGGCACTGCACGAAGCATCGGAAACCATCCATGTGCAACTAACAGTGGGCAAAACTGCCTTTCAGTTTGTAGCCTGCTACAGAACACCCTCCCTATTACAGGAACCCCACTTGGCATTCCTGAGAACACTAGAGAATATGAAGGTCTCTCCAAACACTATGTTATTGGGTGACTTCAACTACCCAAACATTGACTGGGAAAACTACTCAAGCCCAAACACCCTGGCCCAACGGTTCCTTGAATTTATAAACTCTAACGCAATGGAAAACTGGTCACCACTCCCACAAGAGGGAACAACATATTGGACCTGATCATCACCAACACGGGGACTCTATGTTCCACACCAGAGATAAACCCCTCATTGGTAAGATCAGACCATAAACAAATTTCCCTGGACATCCATATCCCATCCCCACCCCCAGCCAAGGAAATCACTGTAAAGAATTTCTCAAAATCGAACTTTGCACTTCTCAAGACTGAGGTGGAATCCTTCAAAGCCCCAGGGCCAGAGGATAATACAGCCCAATCCGCAGAATCTTTTACAAATGCATTCTATGAGCACCTGCAGGAATACATGGATTGTGCTATCGCAAATAAAACCAAGACTCACTCCTCCAAAAACAGGAGACTGGTCTGGTGGACCCCGGCCATAAATAAGCTATACAACAGAAGGAGGAAGCTACTACATGACAGAGCAAAATCCCAAAAAGGGAAGGCATCTCTGATCAGTATTAGCAAGAAACTTCGATCCCTCATAAAATCATCAAAGGCCTGTTTTGAAAGAAAAATTGCCCTAGACACTAAAGATAATCACAAGGCCTTCTTTAGTTATGTCAGGAACATGGGCCGAAACTCCCAGATATGCTCTGAATTGTTGCATAATGGTACAAAATATACCGAACCTACAGACATAGCCAACATCCTGGCAGACAGATTCAGCGCAACCCCCCCCCCCTTCCCCCTCAAAGGAGCAAATGCTTATCCCAACTGACTGTAACCTCCCTGACATCACAGATGCACAGGTGAAAGCTGCCCTCTCCAAAGCAAAAAACACAGCATCTATGGGACCGAACGGTGTCCCAGGCTGTGTCTTACAAGAGCTCCAAGAAGAACTGAACCCTCACATTAAGTCACTGTTCAAGCTTAGCCTTACTACAGGATATGTACCCCAAGAATGGCGTACAGCTAGAGTGGTTCCACTCCACAAAGGAGGTGCCACAATGGACCACGGAAACTATCGCCCCATAAGCTTGACTAGTCTAGTCTGTAAAGCTATGGAGCATATTATCATGGAACTCATAAACAAAGGCATTGGGAGCCTCCAGACACTGGACCATATCCAATTCGGCTTTGTTAAGGGCAGATCTTGCCTCTTAAACCTAGTTGATTTCTTTGAAACAGTTACCAAAGCCATAGATGAGGGCAAGGTAGTCCACACAGCCTACCTGGACCTCGCAAAAGCATTCCACACAATACCCCACTCGGGTATCATAAATAAGCTTACCAGCTTAAATATCAACCCCTATATCACAAGATGGGTTGCAAACTGGCTCAGAGATAGAACCCACATGGTCAGAATCACATGTGCCATGTCCGAATCCAAACCAGTAACAAGTGGCATCCCACAGGGCTCCGTTCTGGGACCTCTCTTGTTCGGTATATACTTCACTGAGGTTCAGACTAACACGGGGGGATTATGGCTGACAAAGTTTGCAGATGACTGCAAACTGGGGGCCATAATTGAATCTCCAGCTGACACAAGCATCCTCCAAAAGGGTCTCACAGAGACGGATGCTTAGTGCCAGAACCACGGCCTCAAGCTAAATGCTAAAAAGTGCATAGGCATCCCCTTTGGGAAAAACAAGGTGCCCACAAATTACCACATAGGTGGTAATCCATTAAGTACGGAAGAAGTAATTAGAGACTTGGGGACCAACATAGATAGTAATCTCTCCTTTGATAATCATGTTGCCAAAGTGGTTAGAAAGACCTTCTATATAGCCCACCTTATCAAGAAAGGGTTCGCATCTAGATCAAGAGAGGTCATTGTGCCCCTCTACTCGTCACTTATCAGGCCCATAATTGAATACAATGCCCCTTTTGGGATGTACCTTACCCGACACCTGCAGCAACTGGAGAGACCCCAAAAGTACCTCACCAAGAGGATCATGGGCTACAAACAGATGTCCTATGCAGCTCAACTAAAGAAACTCCAGCTCTACTCAGTTGCTTACCGCCTACTCAGAGGCAATCTATGTCTGACATACAAAGCCATGTCAAACCCAGAATTAATGGACATGCTTCACCTCAAAAAATCCAAGTCCCTTAGAGCTACACACGCCAGGGACCTAAACCTCAGCACAAAAATAAATAGGACATGCTGGAGGGACAGATTAATTTCCCAGAGGCTCCCCTCACTCTGGAATAGAATCCCAATTCATGTTAGGCAGCCCCTCGCTGACCCTCTTCAAGCGAAATCTGGATGCGTGGATGGGAAATTGCAAATTCACTCCTGGGATCTCTTCTGTGTCCCTGCTAGACAGAGGCACAGTAAACTAATCTTAAAAGGCTACCTTCTGTGACCTACTTTACAGAGGCACAGTAGGCTAATCTAATAGGGAGGCGGAAGCCAAATGCACTCTGGCTAGGCTTATACATGTCCTAGGGCAGATAGCCTAGTATTTACCTATGAACCTATGAACCTATAATCTGTGAATGCATATTAATGCATGATGTGACACTTAATAGGTTCATATGTTCATAGGTAAGTACTAGGCTATCTGCCCGAGGGCATCTATAAGCCTAGCCAGAATGTGTTGGCTTTCGCCACCCCCTTAGATTAGTTCCCTGTGCCTCTGTCCATCAGAGCCATTAGTTCCCTGTGCCTCTGTCCAGCAGAGCCACTGCAGTGATCCCCAGGGTAAATTTTCTGTTTCCCATCCACTCTTCATGGTGTCTCTTGAAGAGTGTTAGTGAGGGGCTCTGCCTAATGTAGATTGGAATCCTGTTCCAAAGCATGGGGAGTCTCTGGGACAGGAATCTATCCCTCCTGCACATCCTATTTATTGTTGTAGTGAGGTTTAGATCCCTAGAGCATGTGGCTCTCAGGATTTGTTTTTTTTAGTTGGAGCATGTCTATCAATTCTGGGTTGGACACGGCTTTGTATATCAGGCAAAGAACACATCTGAGTAAGTGGTATGCAACCAAGTACAGCTGGAGTTTCTTCAGTCGGGCTGCATAGGGCATCTGTTTGAGGCCAGCAATCCACTTGGTGAGGTACTTCTGTGGTCTTTCTAGCTGTTGCATGGCCTTGTAAGGTACATCCCAAATGGGGTGTTGTACTCTATGATGGGTTTGATGAGTGATGAGTAGAGGGGCACAATAACCTCTTTTGTTCTAGATGTGAACCCTTTTGTGATTAGGTGGGCCACATAGAAGGATTTTCTAACCACCTTGGCAATATGATTATCAAAGAAGAAATTACTATCTACTTGGGTCCCCAGATCCCTTATTACATTTTCTGTATTTAGAGGATGACCACGTATGTGTTAGTTCATGGGTACTTTGTTTTTTCCAAAGGGGATGACTATGCACTTTTTGGCATTTAGCTTGAGGCCATGATTTTGACACCAGGAATTCATCATAGTGAGACCCTTCTGGAGGATATCTGTATCAGACGGAGAGTCAATTATGGCCCCCAGTTTGCAGTCGTCTGTGAACTTGGTCAGCCATAGTCCTCCTGTGCTTGCCTGTACCTCTGAGAAGTATATACCAAACAGGAGGGGTCCCAGGACTGAGCTCTGGGGGATGCCACTTGTAACTGGGTTAGAGTCAGACCTTGAGCCTGCAACTCTCACTGTGTGGGTTCTATCCGTGAGCAAATTAGCAACCCATCTCGTGACATAGGGGTTTATGTTCAGGCTGGTGAGCTTGGCTGTAATATCAGAATGGGGAATGGTATCGAAAGCTTTTGCAAGGTCTAGGTAGGCTGTGTGGACCTCCTTTCCCTCATGTAAAGCCTTGGTAACTGTCTCAAAAAAGTCCATTAGGTTTAGGAGGCATGATCTGCCCTTAACAAAGCCAAACTGAGTAGGGTCCAATGTTTCGAGGTTCCCAATGTCTCTGTTAATGAGTTTCATGATGATGCGCTCCATAGCCTTGTAGACCTGGCTAGTCAGGCTTATAGGAAGATAGTTACCGGGTCTTTTGTGGAATGGGATAACTATTGCTGTGAGCCACTCTATGGGTACGTAGCTTGTAGATAGGCTGAGTTTGAACAGTGTGTTTAGGTGAGGGGTTAGTTCATTTTGGAGCTCATGTAAGACACAGCCTGGGACACTGTCCGGTCCCATTGAAGCTGTGTTTTTGGCTTTGGATAGGGCTGTTTTAACCTGTCTGTCAGTGATTGCTGGGGCTCTACATTCTTCTGGTATGGTTATGGGCCTTTTAGGGGATGAGAGCGGGGGTGATTTGCATTAAACCTGTCTGCCAGAATGTTGGCAATATCAGTCAGTTCAGGGTATTTTGTACCATTCTGCACTAAGTCAGAGCAGATCTGAGAGTTCCCACTTAGGTTCTTGACATAGCTAAAAAATGCTTTGTGGTTATCTTTGGAGTCCTTGGAAATTTTCCTTTCAAAGCTAGCCTTGGATGATTTTATGAGGGATCATAGTTTCTTGCTGATACTGATCAGGGATGTCTTTCCTTCTTTGGATTTTACTTTTTTCTGTACTAGTTTCCTTCTACTATTGTATAACTTGTCTATGCCAGGGGTCCACCAGACTGTTTTCCTTTTCTTGGAGGAGTGAGTCTTGGTTTTGCTTGGGATAGCAAGATCTATGCATTCTTGCAGGTGCTCACAGAGTGCCTTTGTTAGGGATTCAGCAGCTTGGACAGCGTTGACCTTTAGCATGGGAGCTGTGAATCTTTCCATCTCGGTCTTAAGTAACGTGAAGTTTGCTTTTGAAAAGTTTTTCATGGTGGTTTCCTTGATTGGGCATGGGGGTAGGATGTGGATATCCAGAGTTATTATTCTATGGTCTTATCTAACCAGCGAGGGGTTGACCACCAGTGTGGATGTACTTATAGTTTTGCTATATGGATAGGTGAAGTTTGTTCCTATCTGCAGGCCTGTGACTTCCATGAGTGAAACGCAGACATTTCATTTGAAATGCATTGTGTGGATGAAGAGTGTATGACTCAGCTATTAATTGGTGGCTTCACAATAATGTAATTTAAATGCTTTACACCACTGGATTTGATCCCAGGACTATGTGTGACAAAGTGTATTGTTTGCAAGACATTTAACAGACTGAAATACTCAGTCACTGTTGCAGCAGGTGTATTTGCAAGATAGAAGTACACACATTTATTTATTTGACATTTGTTTACCGAGGTGGTCTGACTGAGACTATGGACCCCATTTTCAGCAGAGGCCCGGGGAGAAAAGCTCCACATACAGTACAATACAAATACAGTGTAATCCGATACAATAAAAATTACATTAGAAATATTATACAAAAATAAGTTGAAACAGCAAAATGCTACAAGATGTTGTAATATATTACTACACAGCTAAACAGTTATATGCAGTTAAAACATTACAGACAATAATAGTCACTCTCATCATAAATGATGTAGAAATAGCAGCCAGAACATTAGTGATGCAGACCTATAGTGAGAGAGAGTTAAGAAGAATAGAAGCAATAAAGCCTGAGCAGCAGCTCAATGATATGGTGTAGAAGCAGAGAAGGCATTAGAAGAGCTATAGGATCTTGATACACATCCACATCCACATACATGATCCACATACAGGCTGTGACATACTTTTTTTACAGCCATCATTATGTGTATGGCTTTATATGGATGTATTTCTGCACCAAGGTCCCAGATGAACATGCATTTTGCTAATAATGCCTTAGCAAGTGTATTTGTAAATGTTGCTGATGAAAGTAAACATTTACTTGCTATTAGAGACCTCACTTGCATCCATTATTCTGTGTTTAGCTTTCAAGTGCTGTACTCTTGTACCAGACTCCAAGGTACACTCCCAATTTTTCCATTACTCTTTAAGCAAGTTTGTGAGATGAAGCGTAATGCGCAGCTCTGCTTAAACATGCTTACTGAGTGTAACTGGCAGTTACTATGTTTTGCTTAATCTACCTATTTTAATGAAAAGCTGTGTGGCATGGCAGCTCATTGCAGTGGTCTACAGGTGTGATGTTCTTGAGTTTGAAATATGGGAAAGATGTTTATTTTGTACATGTTTATTATCATTTAAAACACATATATCAATATTGCTCCAATTAGCTGAGTTTAGAGAACTGCACGACATGCCGCATCATGCACCGTCGCACTAAAAATATAGAAAGAAAAGAAAAATGAGGGGATAGAAAAGTGGTGAAATAGGGTAAAATCAGGAGGAAAACACAGTGAAAGGCAGGAAGGTATGTGCATGAAGGGCGTAGGAAACAAACATAGCTATCCATTTTTTGTACAGCAACAATTGTGTACTTTGGCAGAATCTGTAGATGACTTTTGACTCTCATCCCCAGAGACATGGGTGAGGACAACATAATTGCATTGTTGAGCCAACTGTAACAAATTATGTGTGTCCAGTGGACGCATGTGCGAAGTGCAAAGCTATGTATGGGATGATATTTTTTGGGACAGGTACCTATTTTCTTTAAGTTGAGAGTGGAATGTTGAGGAACAGACATAGGTACATGTAGGGTAGGTAAGTTGGGTAGGTGAGGAAGCTTTTGCAGATAGACAAGACAGAAAAGACAGCAGACAGGGGTGGTGTGTAACACAAGAGGGAGTGAACACCTTGGATGGGGAGGGTGTTGTGGAATCTCAGTCTAATGTGCCTCCACAATGTAGCAGCATGACTCACATCCCCCAGCCATGGGACTGTTGGCAGTGCTCTATCACTGCCCCAAGGGTGGCGATGGTGGAGGCTGGGCTCCGGGGTGAGCTTGACCCACCAGGGTGGTCAGCATGCTCTCCATCTGATGCAGGCATTGTCCAAAACCATGGTAGATGATCCCGTGCACCAACTCTAAAGTTCATCAGGGGTGACAACTCCCCCTCCACCACCACTCCTAGAGGGGGGCTTGGCCCCTTCCCATGGGGTGGTACTACCCAATGTCACAAGTAGTGCAAGGGCAGTAGACAGGGCACCACCAGGCTGGGTTTCAGATGTGCTGGGACCTGGTGCCATGGACTGAGGGGGCAAGGTAGGCAGATCATGAGGAACCAGCTAATCTGGACATGCTGAAGTGAAGTAGTTATAACAATAAGTTAAGGTTAGTAATAACCAAACCAAAGTTAGTATTAACAGAATGGAACATAATATTTATTAATCCAAATACATATTAAGGTATATTATATGTAACACAACATTAAGTAACATAACAGTAAGTATGTTAACAGCAAGCCAGTATGAATTAAACCATAAGGCCAACAAAACAGTTTAACAAAATGTGTTAATATTAAATCAGAATAATAATAAATAACAATAATAAATTAAAGAAATTAAAGGGTGGGTAGAGAGAGAAAAACATATCATTAGTTACCTCACAGGTAATATTACTACACAGAGTACTGCTACATACTTCTACAGGTGTGCCGTGTCAGTTGTGAGTACAGTGACTACAATTCCTCTGTAGCTGATGTAGCATGGGCATACCTCTCAAGCTGTTAGCATGGGACAGTATGGGCCAAGCAGTAACAAATGCAGGTACACAACTACATGGAACAGTTTCACATAAGTGGACTTACATAACTACCAAGGTGCTCTGTAAATGGATTTGAAAATATATTGCATTCCAGGTAATCATTTGTCTGTTAATCATGGAACAGACAGATTAGGCAGTTGTAATTACATTATGAAAAATCATGTCAGTTAAGAGGTATGTTTGTGTACATTAAGTAAACTAGAAAGCCGTCATGACTTAGAAGGCAAGCATGGGAGTGGAGCCCAAAAGATGTGACTGCAGGGGACTTCTGCAAATAAACAACTGACTGCAGCAACTTAGAGCAGACATGCAATGAATATAGCCCTAATACAAATATTAATCAGATTTATTTAGGAAAACAGAATGTTGCTTAACACTTTGTTGGTACAGTTGTTTATTATCTGTGAAGTCTATGCACAATATCTATTCATAAAGTGGGCGACCTCACCCATATATCTTTTGTTCCAGGAGTGGGAGGAAAGGAGAGCATTATGTCATGGACATTAGCCTGGGGCCTGGAGACAGCCTTGAACTGTACTATGAGTTGAGCAATACATTATTCAGGTCATTACTTTTGCATTCTACAGCTGTGCAGTTTTATACTTAACTGCAGTGACATCAGAACAGACATGCAATGAATACAGCCTTAATTCAAATATTAACACAGATTTGCTTAGAAAAACACAATGCTGCTTAACAATATTTGATACTGCTGTTCATTATCTCTGAAGTCTACACACAATATCTGCCCATAAAGTGGGCGACCTCACCCATATCCTTTTTGTTGCTGGACTGGGAAGAAAAGAGAGCATTATGTGATGTAAATGGTCTGGAGACAGACTTGAACCATACCCTAAGTTGAGCAATAAATTTATCAGGCCATTACTTTTGCATTCTACAATTACAGTTTTACACTTGACTGCAGCAACCTTACCATGCACATGCAATGCATAGAGCTCTAGGGCTATTATGTTATGGCACCACAATCCTGCTGTACACCATTTTGCCTATTGTTATTGATATTGTTTAGTGTTTATTGCAAAACAGTTGTTACTGTTCATTTATTGCACTTCACTAATTGCCCATTTATTGCACTACAGTTTGTATTTATTCTTTATTGCAATGCAGTTTTTATTCCATATTGTTTATTGCACTAGAGTTAGCAAAATATTACCATACTTACCACACTCATGGTACATCCTGGCCAAGCACCTGGCATGGGACTGGACAATGCGAGCCCTCTCGGCTGCAGCTGTTGAGAGACAAGCACATCATTTAAACATACCAGTTTTGCACAGATTCAGCTTGCATTTTAGTAAAATACTGGAAGAAATACTTATATTTATATATATGCCCAGCCCTTGCTTCTTGGACCCAGGTATTCAAAGTTTCCCCTCTTTCTATGCTTCAGGTCATCATAATGGTGACAACACTGCTCACCAGTGTGAGAGATACAAGTAGCACTGGTAAGGTCCCTGGCCAATCGATCTCAGGTCTCAGCCTTACATTCTAAACCCTGGTAATCATCCTGCAGCAGCCTAGGTTCATAACTGCATATCATGAGCCCAACAAAAGCCCTGACCTCCTGCACACCCAATCTCAGCACCCAAAAGTGAGCACCCTCTCTAACACCACCTGGCATACTGTCATTTAGATATACTCCAACGAATGCTGCAGAATTCCCAATTATTGCCCTTAATATAAGCTGTTTTCCCACCCTTACACGTCATTCAGCAACATTCAAAAAAGTGCCACAGCTCTTAGCATCATGCCAAACAGTGAAGTGAAGGTGAGCATCATGAAAACTTTTAGTGAAGCTTAGCAGCACGTAAACAGTAGTAGCCATTAATGCAATGTAAGTGGTGCTTAGCACCACACAACTCCTCCAAATATAAAAGTTATATTTTTAAATTAAACAAACATTTAGATTACATTAAACAAATGGTATGTCTGCTAGGGACTGAAACCCAGGACCTACAAAGATTTAAGCTGTCCCGCTACCCATTTAGCTATTTGCATCATATATAAACTAGTGTAACTTCACATATGCTACTAAGCTACTGCAGCACACCACACAAACAGGCTTAAATGAGCTTAAACAAAAACATAAATAATTACATCTGGTTTCTATTTTTAGATGTCTGGCAGGTGTCTACTGTCTTTGTGTAAGTGCAGCTTGGCATTGATGTGCTGAGTGCTGCACCAAGCAAACAGGCATTAAAAAAAAAAAAAGAAAAAGAAAAAAAACAGACATAAAAAACAGATACCATAATTAATTACATTTGGTTTCTATTTTTAGATGTCTGGCAGGTGTCAGCTGTCTATGTGTGATCACCACTCAGAATTGCTGCACTCCACACCATGCTGCACAAACAGACATTAAATTAAAAAAAAATGAACAAAAAATTAAACATTTAATACACAAACTATTAATTCACAGCACATTTCAACAGCAGCAGCAGGGAACATTACAGGGAGCTTCACCATGTACATAACATCTGACCAGCCTCAACACTTCTGCCTACATGGATTCAATATCAGTGTTACTATACTCTTCCTCAGCAGCATGCCATGATTAATTACATGATTAACGGCTACATTCCTTGTATGCTCTACGTGGAGCCTACATGGATTTTATTGAATCCTGGGGGTTATTTTTGTGGAAAAGAAGGGCATTTAATTAATAATTGTAAAAAGAAGAAATGTTATATATGTGGTAAAGCATGACATGAAGCAAAAACATGTGAACTTGAATGCTATACCATACAGAGTCAATTATCTGAATATCCATTATCCAAAATGTCAGTTATCTGAACACAGCCTTCCAAAGTTTTGGGTAGGAAAAATCATAAAGCCTGAATATGTAAACATTATACATATTTGCTTGTGCTTTTTTTTTATCTTGTAGCCCGCTCATGTATGAAAAATATTCTTTATTGTCCACTGGAATCACTGAATGGCTGAAAAGTGTATTCCCTGTGTGCAGATAAAAACAAGATTTTAGAAGTTTCTATCAGGTTCAATAATATGTTTCATTATCCAGTTTGATTATCTGAACTGGTTCTCTATTACATTGTCAAACTTTTGAAAGTTTGAACGCTATATGGTCAAACCCATATGTTCAAACTTTTAAGAGTTTGAACGTGTTAACATAGATCTCTGTTCAGTGCGAAAAGGGAATATTTCCCTTTACTGCACTGTAGTCCCATCAGAGAGTTGATATAATTAAATAGCGGGGGGGGTGTGGTGGGTGCAGACCCCCACATGGGGGTGCAGGGAGTCTTGCCCCCCTGCTTACAACCATTAGGTAGTTTATTCTGTTTTTTGTTTTGTTATTGTTTTTGAAACTTTAAAAGTACTAACATATGGGCTTGACCATATAGCATTCAAACTTTTAAAGTTTCTCTAATGTAATATGGACCTTTCTGAACTACCCTAGGCCCCAATTAGTTTGGATAATCAACTCTCTACTTTAAATGTAAAAATAAATTGATCATTTGTGGATGGATTGTGAAGAAACAGAGGATAAACTAAGTATTATAACTCAGAATAAATAGAGAAATAAAGGATTGAAGATGAGATAGAAAATAAAAAACTAGTCTAGGCTGTTATCTCCTAAACTAAGAATTAGAGAAAGGAATAATTTAAGAATTCTTTCTGAGAATATTAATAATATGAAAAATATTACTAGAAGGATATCAGTTTTAGAATGGTGTAATAAATGTGATGTTGGTATAATTACTGATATAATTATTTTGGAAGATACAAGGAGCTTGACACAGGAAGAAAGATTACAGACACAATACTTATGGGATGGGGAAATAATAAGGAACATAGGTAATGAACTGTGTTCAGGAATAGCAATTCTGTATAGAAGAGTAATACAAATTTTGGATATTATATTGATCAAAGAGAGAAAATCAATTATTACAGATATAAGGTGGCAAGAAAAGGTGTACAGAATATTTGCATGTGCATATGTAACTAGCAAATAAAGGGAGAATTCATTTCAGAAAATTCTGGATTAAGTGTTTGTAAATATGGATATAATAATTACAGGAGATTTCAACCATGACTTAAGGGGACATAAAAAGAAAAGATGTTATAAAGATGATGGAAGTAATAATGTGGACAATTAACTATATGGAATAACAAAACATGAACTTACTGGAGAGGAATTATAAAAAATTGAACTAGACTATTTTTTGATATTAGAGAGAATATGTATAATGGAAAAGGAAACTATAGTGACAGGTTTTATAGATAACTTGGCAATATGGTTGGAAAAATATATCACAATAAGGAGTTTATAGAGATAGGAAAAGGCATGAAAAGAATAAATAAAAGGGCACGGAATGAAAAAGAAAAGAAAGAAATTAAGCAAATATGGAAGGATCATATTATTATAAAAGACTTTTATGTCAATTGGTTGGAATGGTGGATTGTTTTTAAAACAAAATATAAAGACAGTTATTTATCCTGGAAAAACAAAGAAGGGAGAAAAGAGAAAACCAGGAATACAGTGAAATATATAAAGATGCAGTGAATAACTTAGAAAACAATAATAGAGATGGTTATGTGAAGGAAAAAAAGAGATTTATCAGAAAAAGTATGAGAAATTTAGAGAACTGTGGTGTAAACAAAAGTATTTTTATAGGGAGAAAAGAAGTCACCTCATCTTATTTAAGGTGTAAAGGAGGATAGTAACATAATGAGAGAAATGAAAGATAATGTAATACAAAAAAGTAAGCAACAAATGTTGAAATTGTATTAAGTATGTAGAAGAAACATGATATCAAGTAATGGGAAGTAATATAATTCTGAGCATAATAACAAAGAACTTGGAAAAGAGATCACATTATATTAATTAGGAAATGTATTTAAGAAGTTGAATGTAGAATCAGTACCAAGCCCAGATGTTAATGTGTTTGAAATGTATAAAAATCTAGAAAGATGGCAGAAAAACTATTTAATATATTTATTTAATGAATAGCTAAATGAAGGATTAACATATAAGGAATTGTGTAGTGGAGTATTACAATTCATATGGAAAAAAGCAGAGAGAGCGAAGATATAAAAATTGAAGACCAATAGGTTCAAATAATTCAGACTATAAGGTATTTATGAAACTAATACAAAACAGATTTGAAAATAAGATACAATATATAATGAAGAAAATTGTGTACAGTATAAAAGGAAAAGGGTGTCAAAATTATTAATCATAATAACAGAAATTATTGGTGATATAAAGTAGAATGAAAGAAGATATAAAACTCATGGTAGGTGATTTTAATAAGGCATTTGATTCAATACAGCATGACATATTGTGGAAAATAATAGACGTGCAGTTTTAATAATAAAGTCAAGCAAGTGTGTAGAACTGTTTAAACGAATAATAAAATAAAGGTTTTATTTACTGGGTGGACAAGTAAAGAAATATATATGATTAATGGTATAAGAGAAGGGCATCCTATGAATAGTATTTTATTTGCTTTGGTCATGAATACAGTAGTCAGAGTTGTGAACCAGAAAATGAAGAATGCAAATTATAAAATTCAAACAGAAGTTGAAATTCCAGTTATGGCATCTTATGTAGATTATATTATTATAATAACTAAAAATAAACAGTGGATGAGACAGGTTATTTAGTTGAAAGTTTAAAGGAAGAGACATGATACTTAAAAAAAGTTAAAGATTGGGTGATACAATAAAGATAACAGGTATACATGTTTCTATGAAGGAAATGTCAGTTTTTAAGGATACACTTTGATAAAGAAGACTGCAAAAAAGGGATGGGAATTAAAAATAAAGGGACTTAAAGATTTGTGTATATTACGGAAAATGTACAGATTAGCATATAAGAAAAAAGTCTATTTGATTAATTTAGTATTATTAGGAAATATATCTTATTTGTCCATTATCATAATTCCTAGAAGTTAGGAAAAAATGTTATAAGAATTTTTTCCCCCTTTATATGAGGATCAAGACTAAATCCTGTTAAGAAGGAAGTTTTATACATGAACAAAGAATAAGGATTAGGTATGATAAATCCTGCTTCATTAAACTTATATAAGGAATTGATATGGTTGAACAAAAAGAATGACAAATTAGTGAGAAATATACTGAAGTATATGTATAAGGAATTTTGGGAAAATATAAGAAATAAAATAAAAGAATATTTAAATGAGGAGATGGAGAATTATCAACAAAAGATAAGAATGTGAAAAATAAAAAGTGATGAAGTAGAGTATGGTATAATAATATTATGAATAAATATTATTGTATTAATCCATGGGAAAAATGACCGAAATTTAAAGATTAAAGCAATTGAAGAAAAAAGAAAGAAAGAAGGAAGTGATGTAGATATAGGGGGAATTTAATAAAGCCTACACTTTTTTTTTTCATATAGGCATTGTGCCACGCTGCAAACATGTCCACAAATATTTTTTAGATTCAGTAAGCCCTGTTGTGTGGCGAGCATGAGCACGCCAACATGGAAACTTCCGTGGCATGCAAATCACCTCATAAGCAGGAGAATCTAATGCAAATATGGCAGGCAGAGTTATCCAGCAAGCAGACAGGCAACTCTGCAGACCCACTGTTAATGTCTGTAGTGTACACAGAAAGTTCCATGTACAGGAATGTAGGCAGACAAAAGGGGCTGTAAAAATGTTGATAGATGGACAGAAATGGCATACTATGTTCAGATATGAGCAAACTATCCCTGTGTGTCAGAAAAATTAAAGAAAATAAATTAAATTAAATTATTTTTTTTTAAAAATAAAATGAATATTATCTGACATAAATGTATTACATGACCCTGCATACAGTATCTGCAATGGTGCATTGGTGCTGTTGCTAACGTGGTAGGGGTTTGAAGCGTGTAGTTTCCAGGCTGTGAGCATGGATCCCTATGCAAATGAGGTGGCGTTACTGAATAGCATAAAGGGTAATCATGTCCGCATATCCCCTCCGTGTAGGCAGAGAATCATGTTGTTGTTTACAGAGAAGGTAGCTGACATCAGGGGAGTGTGTGTCCAATAACTTCTAAGCTTATTTCAGCTTAGCTCCACCTATTTGTGCAGCATACAGCCATGTTGAGTATGCTCTTTCGGGGTTGTGCACTAACATCTAAGCTTTGTTTAGCTAAGAGGAGCATGCTTCTACATGTTTGCACAGCACACTGCTATGCTGAGCATAAGAATCCATGAAGTGTGAGTACTAAGTTCTAAGCTGTGTTTACCTATGGGCTGCACATTTGCGTGGTGCGCTGCAATGCTGAGTGTATCTAAAAGCCAATGACATCTTAATAAGTTTTGACCCCTGTTTAACTTAAACTAGGGCCATTAATGAAGTTAATGATATACTATACAGGTTCAATACATCATAGGTAGCCAATCACGGAGTCGGCACCTACCACAGAGCAATATGAAGTATGCATACACCCTACAATCAAATTCTTCCTCCATACTCTGCACCATTGGAGTACAGACTTTCAAAGTTTAACTGAAAGAATGCTAGGGGCTGCTGCAGGTCTGTTACATCTGAATGTCCTAGATGCAGAAGTGAATGCTACTGCTTCTGGTGCTGCTGCTGACAATAGGCCTAGACAGACAAGGAGAAGAGTGTTCAAGCACAGAGTAACCTTCCAGGGGCTACATGAGCTGGAGATTACACAGTGATACAGGGTGAACAGGAACATATCAAAAGAGCTCACTGCGCTCTGCCACCCTCAACTCAAACTGAGAGCCAGCAGAGGGGAACACATCCCAGTAGAAACAAAGGTATGTGTAGCCCTTAGGATTATAGCTACAAGTACCTTCCAAAGACCAACTGGGAACATGATGGGGGTCTTATGGGTATCATCATCCAGGCTACTTCACTAGTTCCTGGATGCAGTGCTACTACATGCCAGTGAGCACATATCTTTTCCCCTCACCGCTGAGGTGAGGGTCAGCAATTTGCAACACTTCTACCATGTAGCACACTACCCTGAGGAACTTGGGTACCATAGATTGCACTCATGTATATATCAAGGCACCAACCAGTGAGGAAGGTATAATTTACATCAACTGCAAAGGGTACCACTCCATCAACTGACAGGTCATGTGCAATGCCCAGGACATTATCATGAATGTGTGTGCTGGTAGCCCTGGCAGTTATCATGACTCCCATATCTGGCATGCATCACAGCTGTGCCAGATGTTTGCTGGGCGGAGAGCCCACGTAACCATTTACTGGGGGATGCTGACTATACACAGGAACCATGGATAATGACACCCATCAGAAATGCACACACACCCATGGAAGAACACCATAATGAGGCACACCCACAAACTAGGAATATCATAGAGTATGTGTCTGGGCTTCTGAAGTCAAAATTCCAGTGCCTTGATAGATCTGGTGGTGCCCTGCAGTACATTCCAGTCACACTTGCACAGATATTCACAGTATGTGTCATGCTACACAACATGATCTTATGGAAACAGCTGCAGCAGGTTCAGCAAAGGGAAGGAATACACAGCCCTGCACCACTGCATAGGACACTGCAGCCACACTCACAGAAGGAATCGGAGGAGGAACCCCCTGATGATGTCCCTGTGGGCAGATGTAGGCATTCCCAGTATGGCTTGGCTTTGGCTACGAGACAACTCATAGCACATTCACTGACAGCCTAGGGCCCTAGGAACTGACACTTTCCTCCTACTCGCATACATATATTAAAAATGTTGATGCCTGGCAACCCATACAACCTGTACCTATCCATGTATTGGTTGTGTACTGCTTGCATTACAGAGAGTCAGCCCTGAACTGCAGTTCTCTCAACTGCTGCATTCACAAGGTAAATCTCTAACCTACACACTACCTGACAGGGTTAATAGAATACAGTATTGTATGTGTGGATCTGCTGCATTTATGCCAAGAAATATAGTGGGCTATATGGACAGCTGTAACATTCACATGGGACTACAAATACCCAGTCCAATAGTATGTTTCCCCTAATAATCACTAGGCCTCATGGTTGGAATATTCACTACATCAGTCAAGGGAGATGTTAAGCAGTGGTGTCACATGATATTTGGACTACTGTCTGTCCTAGCAGATCATGTGCTGTTGTCCCTCTACCTGCAACACAGCAGTGTTCCCCTATAACTGCTTTAACAGTATCTCAGAAATGGTATATCAACAGACCAGGCAATCTCAGGGTTGTAACATAATACTCAACATACATTGTATGGCCCATGTAAAGCAGACATTACAATGTACATATTTATGCTGTTGAATGCAGGTGAATGACTCATCTGTGGTTGGCAGTCTTTGTAGCTCAGTGGATTAGGGAAGTTAGCATGGTTAATGGTTCTTATCTGAAGTATTCACATCTTTTGTACATAGGTTCATAGGTTCATAGGTAGGTACTAGGCTATCAGCCCAAAGGCCTAAGTAAGCCTAGCCAACAAGGTTCCCTGGCTTATGCCACCCAAGAAAGTTAGTTTCCTGTGCCCCTGTCAAGCAGAGCCACAGAAGTGATCTCCAGGGTGCATTTCCTATTTCCCATCCACTCATCAAGATTTTTCATGACGGGTGCTAATGAGGAACTTTGCTTATTCCAGAGTATGGGAAGTCTCTGGGACAGAAATCTATCCCTCCAGCATGTCC
>NC_056751.1:206151770-206161770 GCF_019279795.1 Protopterus annectens
TGTAGCTTGGAATGTTAGCACGTGCATTAGATGCTGTGTATCTTCCAGTGAGAGGCCAGTTACCAACAGCTCTGTAAATATGGAAGTTAATGGACAGGTTGTAGGAATGTCATGTGTCACATGTGGTGGGGACAAGGGAGTGTAGTTAATGCAGACAGTGTGAGTGTACAGGTCAGGTATGAGTACAGACCCAACATATGTGGTATTGTGCCATATGAGGTCACCGACAATTTGGGCCTGTCATTTGAGGTCACACATGTAACTACACTGTGCGTTGTGGTTCTTTTTTGTGTGGGTTGCTACTTTTGTCACTTATCATGTCTACACAACATCACAACGACACTATGTGCTTCTTTTAGCTGTAGAGGTAGTGCCTCCATGGTACGGGGGCATCCTCACCCCAACTGTCAGACAGCACTGTCCACGTGTTATTGTACAGCATGCTAATGGCAGTTGTCCACCAGTCAGGCTTGCTGAGCCATGATGTGCCTGTGTCCTTCCTGTCACATGCAGCCAAGTTTATGCAGAGGTAATGCTGCTGACATAATGCATAGGTGTAGAGCTCTGCATACTTACCTGTGCCATCTAAAGGGGGAGGCCCAGTCATGCTATGTCAACCATCCCACAGGGGGTAATAGATGGCTATCTTGACATATATGTCTCTATTGTCTGCAGGGAGGGGTATGTGTCAATAGTTCTTAGGAGACTGATCTGTGGCCAGATCCCACCAAGGAGGATCTCACTTTGGGGGGAGCTGTACTGGTCACCCATATTGATGAACACATAATGCACTACATTAATTCCCCTTGAGGGGATGTCACGGCACTGCTACAGAGCATTATAGGTAAGGACCTGGACCACCATTTGGGCAAGTGAGCCACAGCATGACTAAACAACACAATGTGTACATATTACACTTCCCTAACATGTTTGTCTGCGCTCTGTACAGACACCTTGCATGACTCTTTTCTTGCAACATGTTGGAAGTAACTGTAATACTTACTTGCACAGAGAATAATTAGCATGTAATGCCAAGCGGTGTCCCCAGATCTCCGAGTCATGTCACCTGAAATGCCATGATAGGAGTTAGCATTGATACGAGCACTTCCACTGTCATACACCTACTGACACAGATCAAACACTCTTACTTTTGCTCAAGGCCAGATCATGCCTACTGACGCTATGCAATGGATGTTGGACATATGTCTTACTCCACCACCCATGATCTGTCAAGGCGTATGGCAATAGTAGGCCAGCAAGCCTTGCTGGAAGCTGTGTACCTCATGGACAGAGTGTTATGTCAGCTGGTGAATATGCAAGTGTCTGACAGTCATACTCTAGGAAGATAGCATTAGGAGACCTCTGCTGCAATGACGTCAATCAACAGTGGAGTTTGCCATCCTCCATTATTGGCATACCCCATCTACCTATTCCCTCTCTGCAGTCACAGCCACTGTCAGTGACCTCTGACTGAGTACTTTAGCAGGTGATTGCATATTGGGAGCTATCACAGAATCCAACACAGAACCAATAGTTATCCAGGATGGCCTAAGACACAGTCAGTTGTACTGTGAACCAATGACAAAGACTAATTGCCAAGGACTGCACAATATTATTCTGTCGGAAATCATCCACCCCTGAAAAACACTGTAGTGTCCACACACTGCACACAATTGAGCCATTACACATGGAGTTATGGAGACAGAGAGTAATGTAAGCCATTACACATGGAGTTATGGAGACAGAGAGTAATGCAACCTGTGACTCTCACTGGTCGGTAAGATGTAGGGATGCATTTACTGTTGTACAACCTATACTGATAGGTTTGGGATGTACATCCCAGACTGTCACTGCTGTACTGAATGCGGCAGTCATCACACCTATCATTGTGGGCAACAATACCCTTGCTATATCACTACACAAGCATATTGTACAACTGTAGCAGCCACACAGGTTCCATGGTACACCAATACACACTGTAGATAACCTGTCCGATGGAGTCCGTTTCATGACCACACATGTGTAGTCTGTCTCCTAAATGCTTTGGAGGGGATGTGTATGACTCCATACAGGGAGGTGTTAGATCCCACTGTGTACCTCCCAAGTAACCATGACAGGACTAACACGTTTCACCTGTTCTATATGCCTAAGGCATCACTGTGGTTTACATACTACATGCTGGAGAGACAGTTGTGTAGCACAGACAGTATGCCCTACATGAAACAGGCCTCCCATGCATATATGCCAATCATAAGTGGTGCTGGGCAACTGTCTGTACTGGGCACAGGATATTTGTAGATGGGTCATATCCGTCAGGACAGCTTGTAGATGCGAGTTTTCCCAAAACCCTGGTGACACTTATTAAGGGTAGTAGACCTGTTCACATATTAGGGATGCACGAGTATGCTGAATGCCATCATTGTCCTTGTTAGCCTGTTATACACATATGAACCTATGAAACCATGCACTTATAGTGATGTGCCTTTTTTATTTTATTTTATTTTATTTAACATTTGTTAACTGGGAAAGTCTGACTAGGACAGAGCCTATTTTCAGCGGAGGCCCAGGGAGAAATGCTGCAGACACATCTTTGGAATGTGGGAGAAAACCAGAGTACCTGGACAAAACCCATGTGAATGCAGGGAAGATGTGTAGACTCCACACAGAAGGCACCCCAGCCGAGAACTGAACCAGGGAACCTCTTGTTGTGAGGCAACAACATTAACCATTGTACCTTGCTGAAGACAGCTATACTGACATGTCACCCTGTGCTGCTTTATTGCCGCTGTGTATCCATAGGATATCCCAACCGAATCCTGAAACAGAAACATAAACAGGTTTGTGATGCACCTGTCATTGTGTAACTATACAGTCATTACAACATCATGCACCTTAGGGTACACAAAAGGAGTCTGTATCACATAGTTGAAGTGTCAAAACTTTGACTATGTAAATATTGAACCCAAAAGTTCAAAAACTGAAAACTCCGAACACTCAGAAGAGTGATTTTCTGGTACAAAACTCAGAAACACATGACCACTACATGCTGTTTCTAATGTGGGGGGCTTTGCCCCCACACCCACCAGTGTGGGGAGCTGTGCCCCCCACATCCCCCTACTTAAATATACCAACTCCAAGATCGCACCACAGTGGATGAAAAAGTAAAGCCATGGAAACGGACCACTGAGTTCTTTCCCGGGGAAAGAATTCAGTGTTCCGCGGCTTTGTTATTTTTAGACTTTGAACTTCCCAGTTAGAAGTTTCGGTGTCTGGGCATTTGCTCATTCGAACATATGATATACACCCACACAAAAGTATGTGGCATACTTGTGACAAATGCCAGCTACAGTATCTGTTATTAACCACTACATAAGCATGGCAAACCAGCAATGCATTACACAAGTATATGTTAACTAATATAGTCACCCTGTGCATCAGGCACATAGCTTAATTTCCCTGCATCGATGGCAAAGATGACAGGGATATGGCACAGGTATCATAACTTGCCAGGGTGTTGTGTGGGGTTGCATGAGGCCTAGGCTGACCCAAAAGGTTGACAGCATGTTTTTGAGTCATGAAGGGAAGCAGGTAAGATGGACCATGGAAAAGTGCTGTGTGTGTCTGTAGGTGACCAGCGTTTGACAGTGGTGTGTGAGTGTGTATGTGTACACAGTCAAGCTCAGTGCTAGCTCTATGTGTGTGTGTGTGTGTGTGTGTGTGTGTGTGTGTGTGTGTGTGTGTGTGTGTGTGTGTGTGTGTGTTGAACAGCTTTGGACTATATTTGGAAGAGTTAACAGTTCACTGTCTCCGGCCCCAAACACAGGAACTGGCTCTGCCAGGAGTTAAACTGGTACCTCCATGCCCAAGGTCAGAACTGGGCTAACAGCTGATGATGACTGCTGTCTGCTAGGACCATGTCCCCCACAGAAATTACCAAGACCATGAGCCCATGGCCTGCCATATCGTGGTGTGGACAGCACATTCCCCTCTGTAGCATTGGATGTACAACCACTAAAGGAGTGTGATTGTGCATGGCTACATAGACTCTCAGCAGATGGAGTTGCTGACCTATGTTCACAAGTGCGATGCTTAACTACAACCACACATTCCACCACAGACAATGTGCAGTCCAAGACAGACACTGTCTCAGCCAACCTTGTCCACTGCATCAGTGAACCAATCCAGAATGTCCCCAATGTGGTGGAGGCAGTCATGGATGTCTGACTGTGCTGCACCCATAACCCTAAGCATACATCTTCTGTTGTATTCAGAACATGTCTGTGCCTCCAAGATGGACCAAAATATGCACCAAGTGACCTGTGATGTGACATCTGCAACAGGTGGTGGATGAACAGCAGGCCTCCTACAAGCACCCCCATCAATCCACCTGTGTGGGACCTCGACAGCTGTCTGGCTATGGCCATTGTCTACACTCACTGGAGCCATAGTTGCCACGCTTTCCTGTTCAATGTCACCACCCTCTGACTGTCCAATATCTGAGGCCTCCAGGGACTGGGTATGTGTGAGAATGTTGACTATGTGTGGTGACAATGGAGGCAGAAGAGGGATGTCTACCTCTGGGATGGATTCAGCCCCTGACACCCCCACCTGTGCTTCACTGTGGCCACCATCATCAGCAGAGTGCAAAGAGACACTGACATCAGGTTGTGTAGGAGACAGAGCAACACCCCACAGTCACCTGTTATAAGAAAGAAAAAGGCAGTACATAAATACCTGCATTATTATGTATGAAAAATTCACCAACAATCATAATAGCAAAGACTCACAACTGGATTAGTGGTCAAACATTGTTCTTCTCCACTTTCGTCCAAAAAAGACTTCTTCAGAACAAATTGCACATTCAACCCTAGACCTGTATAACAATGACTCTAAGTAAATCAAGTAAAACTTGACCAGTAAAATTTACCTTTTAATTAACCAATATGAAGCTATACTTGCTAAAACAACACATAAAAACCCAGTACAGCTATCCTAACAAATATATTTAAATACACATTTCACTGCCTAATTTATTTTCCTTTCAACCTTTTGTTTTTTTTAAAAGGCATTTTAAAGTAATTGCCTCATTTAAACCAGGAATATCTGCTCTCAGCTGTCACTGCCAAAGTGTTTCATTTTGTTCAACTACATTCCTCTGATTAATCCCTCTAAGATCCTTAGGTACCTGTTCCGGTCTGGAAAAATAAAAACATTCTACTCTGTTTACAAATGAAAGTATGTTTAAATAGGACATTATTCTGGCCCTTAACTTTAATAGAATATAAATGTTCCCTAACAAAACAGTGTCATGCTTACCAGGAACAAGACCATGGCCTTGGCCAATATCAGATGGACCTGTGAAAAATTGAGGGTGAGGTAATGTCAGTACCAACACATGTTGCAACACAACAGAGTAACAGGTCCATGTATCTCACATTTACAGTAGCTACTGTGTTACTTGTTGTATTGATCACATTCTGAGTATGAGAGCACAAATGAAGTTAAACCCTCCCCCACAAAGAACAAAGACCTGAGACGAACTTAAAAGTAGGTACAGCCTGACACGCTGACTGCTACAGTATTACAGTGCCGATAACAGTAAGTCTACCTGCATGCTCCTCTGATGTGGAAACTGTAGCACCCACATCCACAGTGTATGGTGTGATAGATGCCTAGGAGCTGTCATGTGTGCCTAAGTTCACCTGGAATTCTTAAGTGGCTGAGAGTGGTTGTTCCACTGCAGGCCCTCCACCTGTGATGGCACAATCCCTGGCTACATCTGCTGCCCGTTGTCATGAAGCATTGATCATGTCTGTTGCACGATGTCAAAGCTGCTCATATGCCATGTCCTGATGGCCTGTGCCATTCACATCATGGACAAGGTCTGCCCACAATGCAGCCTGCTGTTCTCTGTTTTGCCTCCGCCCTGGAGGATAGGATGTGATGATGTTGCCATAGTCCTTCCAGAATAATTTCATTTTCTGCATTAGAGAAGGGTGCATGGTGTCTAGGGTACATGATTCCTGAATGACTCAAAAGGCGAACACATTACAGGATCACATACATTTATAGATACAGCAAGGACAAAATTGCTGACACCACTGCTTGCTCACACATGTCATACTCCGCAGTGTGCAAACATGTTAAGTGTGTGGATACAACTTAGATATTAGCAAAAGTCATGCATTCCCATGTGTGCCATGACAGATACTGCTATATAATCATACACTCAGTATTAGAGTCTACTGCATTGTGTCCCCTATGGACAACCCCCAGATAATATGTCATAAGAACAGTGCCACACAAATAGAAGTGTGCTATTACAGCCACTATAAAGGGACTGTCCAATGAGACCAGTGTGTCACTATTACAAATGACAATGCACTGTTGATGTATTGTACATCCTGTGTAGGTGTAAGACAGCAGAACAATGACATGTCATTATCACAGGCCCAAGACAGGCTTAATGCTGTAATCCCTATTCCCCATAAGTCTATTCACCCATCTGCATCTTGTTGTACACACAATCAGTTACATACCTGAGAGAGTGCAGTACTCCTCTGTTGATATGTGGTGATAGTAAAGTTTTCACAAAGGTGTGCTCAGTGTGAGGAAAGTCTCATACAGAATGGTTCGCCATAGCCAGCAGCATGCCTTTTAAACATGCTTTTTATCAGTAGGTGATTGCCTCTAAACCAATTTGTGGGTCTGAAATGCTAATTGCAGCCAACACAGCTGATTTGCACTATCAGCAGCCAAGGACATGCAACCACTGTACAATATATAAGGCCTTCGTATAGATTAGGGCCTTTTTCTGATGTGTTGTGCTGGACATTACTGGGGTGAGAAGACTACATCATCGCAGAGGGTAGGTCTGTAGCAGAAATCTTTACATAGAGATGTGTGTGTTACATGCTGCAGCTTCTGCTTCAGGTAATAGACATAGGCAAAGAGTGTAAACACTATGGAGTACAACAAGCTGTAGGAGTAACTGTGGAAGCTGTGTCAGCCTTGTTGTAGAGGGAGAGGCAAAGTGAGGCTACCCTTTCCACTCCAATTAAGGCATGTGTTTAAGGTAAGTATGTTAGTTAACAGTATCACTAACAGAATACTAGGCAACATCTTTGGTGTGTCCTTGAGTATGATTGGGTATAAATATAAGAATATGCCCACCATTTGGGCAACTGCCAGGCCATGTGTTACAGTCTGGTAGTAATTTGAAGCTTGTATGAGGCCATGTCTTGTTACAAGCAGAGGCTTCCGATGTGCATGTTAGCCATGCAGCTGTAATAATCTGCACAGTGACTTTGGAAGGATTGTGTGGTGCATTCTGATATTAGTGGCCCTCATTTGCAGTACATGCATTGGCCTCCTCTGTGAATGGATATTAATGCATGATGTGACACTTTATGCACATATAGTTTTGCTATAGGGATATATGAAGTGTGTTCCTACCTGCAGGCCTGTGAAGTCCATCAGTAAAAATCAGAAATGTCATTTGAAATGTATTGTGTTGATAGACTGCATGACTCAGTTATTAATTGCTGCATTCACTATACTGTATATTCACTTCTACTCAGCATTGGATTTGAACCCAGGACTGTGTGAGGCAAAATGTACTGCTTGCAAAGCAATTAAAGACTGAGCTACTGAGTCACTGCTACAGCAGGTCTACTTGCAAGATATATGTGCACACATACAGGCTGTCACATACATTTTCTACATCCATCAGTATGCACATGGTTTTATATGGATGTATGTGAGCACCAGAGTCCCAGTTGAACATATATTTTGCCATTAATGCCTTAGCAGTTGTCTTTCTACATGTTGCTGCTGAAGGGCACATTTAACTACTATCACAGGTCTCACTTACATGCATTACTATGTATTTGGCTTTCTAGTGGTGAACTATTGCATCAGAGTCCAAGGTACACTCCAATTTTTATTTTTTTTTTATTTAATTACTTTTTAATCAAGTTTGCGCATTGTGGCATGGTGCATTACTCGGGTGCAACTGACATTTACTAAGTTTTCTTTAAACCACCTGTTTTAGTTAAGAGTTGTGTGGTGTTGCAGGTTAATGCAGTAGTCTGCAGGTGCAATGGTCTTGGGTTTGAAATATGGGAAGGTGTTTATTTTGTAAGTGTGTATTACAAGTTTAAAAATGCAGCAGAACATCCATATTTGGAATAAAGGCATAATGTGTTTATTAAAAAAAGATTTCTGAAGGAATCAACTGTGCTGCTTAACACTTTATTGGTATTGCTGATAAATGTCTGTGAAGTCCACACAATATTTGCCCATAAAGTGGGCTACCTCACCCATATACCTTTATTACCTGAAGTAGTAGGAACAGAAAGCATTATGTGACTGATATTGGCCTGGAAACAGCCTTGAATTGTACTATGAGTTAAACAATAGTTTGCAGGCCATTTGCTTTGCATTCTACAGCTATTACAGTGTCACACTTGACTGCAGCAACCTTACCATAGACAAGCAATGCATACAACTCAGCTGCAATGTTTATGACAACCCAGTCCTGCTGTACACCATTTTGCTTACTGTCATTGGTATTGTTTATTGTTTATTGCAATGCAGTTGTTATTGTTCATTTATTGCACATCAGATCTACTTGCCCATGTATTGAATTACAGTTCTACTTGCCCATTTATTGCTCTACATTTTTTATGGTGCATACTTTATTGGAGTAAATGCTTTACTCTTTTTTGCTTATTGCAATACAGTTAGCATAATAAATCTGTACATGCCATACTCATGGTGCAACCTGGCCAGGCACCTGTCATGAGAATTGACATTGTGAGCCATCTCAACTGCAGCTGTTGGGAGAGCAGCACACCATTATGCATACCAGTTTTGCAGACATTCAGCTTGCATTTTGGTAAAAAAGTAGAAAACATACTTACATATTTGTGGGGCATTCCTAGTTCTGACTTCTTGGACCCAGGTGTCCAAGGTTCCCCTCTTTCTCCTTTTCAGGTCATCATAATGGTGACAGCACTGCTCACCTGTGTGGGGGATACCAGTAACACTGGTTAGTTCCCTGGCCAACTGGTCCCAGGCCTCCACCTTACACTCCGAGCCTTGGAAACCACCCTGCAGCAGCCTGGGTTCATAATTTTTTTACCAGGAGCCTAACAAAGACCCTAGTCTCTTGAGCACCCCATCTCTGTGCCCAAAAGTGTGCACCTTCACCAGCAGTGCCTGCCATTTAATCAATTGATCAGACTCCAATGACTGTTGCAGAATTCCCACCTATTGCATCTAATATAGACTGTTTTCCAACTCTTACACATCAATGAGCAACATTCAAAAAAGCACCACATTGCTTAGCAGCACGCAGACCAGCTAAGCATGGCTAAACAGTGCAAAAACTCACACAACCGAAGTTTTAGCTAAGCTTAGCACTGCGCAAATAAAAGTAGTCATTAGCATGTTTAAGCAGTCTTCAGCACAGGGCAGCAATGCCATATTTCACAAATTTGTTTTTTAAAATTAAACATATACAATAAATAAATTATAGACAGCTTATCACTGCTACAGACTCAAACCCAGGACCTAATAAACATTAGGTTGCATCTCTACCCATTTATCTACTTTGATATTATGAAAACTCGAATACCTTTGCATATACTACTGGGCTACCTGTTAGCATTGCTAAGCAGTGCAGCATCCCACACAAATATGCTTAAATAGACCCAGACATAAATAATTAATTACATCCGGTTTCTATTTTTAGATGTCTGGCAACTGTCAGCTATGTATGCATGGGCCCTGCTCAGCTCTGCAGCACTCTACGTTGTGCCACACAAACAACAATTAAAAAAAAAAAAACAGAAAAAACATATTTAAAATAGGAAAAATAAATAATTATGATAATTAATGACATCTAGTTTCTATTTTTAGAGGTCTGCCAGTTGTCATCTATCTATATGTGAGCACAACTTGTCTTTGCTGTGTGCCGCGCTGTGCAAACATACAA